>NW_027282223.1:0-278162 GCF_046629955.1 Centroberyx affinis
CCTCATGTTAAATATGCAAAAGTTTCCAAAACATAAGCAAAAGGAATGTTATGCCACATCACCAGGGTCTGACCGGAACCTCACTGGTTTAAAAACCCCAGACTGGGCTGCAAGTGGAGCTCCAGTGACCGACAGGAGAAGACTGTGGTTGTACAGGGCAGCTCCCAATGTGTGAATGTGTGAATGTGAATGCTCGGTTGACTTTCCCAGGGTGACTAAAGGTTAAAAAAGCGCTGATGCATGCCGGTCTGAGCTCTACTGGCTAAGATACAGGTGTAGAGGGCTGGTCTACATGGGGCCAGCTCAGGACGCCTCTGTCCACACGCTACAGGCATAGCCCATTTTAATTTACACCTGATTAAGTTCACTTTCACTTTCTATCTCTTTCTAATCCAACTGTATATATCGAATGTAAATATGATCTGTGGATCCCAAAACCAGTTCAACGAAAACCATCTGCCTCACCAGCCCTTTTGTGTTCGGCTACTTGTCCATGCCGGCCACCTTGCAGGGCTTTTTCTCTTTCTGTGTTTTTTTCAGGGAGTGAGATTGCGAGTGAGATTGTGAGGGGGGGGTTAGTGTGTATGTGTGTGTGTGTGTGTTTGTATGAGAGAGAGAGAGGGAGAGAGAGAGAGAGAGAGAGAGAGAGAGAGAGAGAGAGAGAGAGATGAGATTATATTGATTACTTGGGAAGGTTTAAATCCCTAGTCGTAGTTAACAACAGAATCTTTTTGAAGATAAATACTGATTTATCTCTCTCTCCTCTCTCTTCATGTTTTAATTTGTTCACAACTCTATACTCTAAACAGAAATAAAGCTCAAAGCAATAAATATCATTGTCATCTCTGTACAGGAGGAACAGTGAAGGTGTGTGGAGTGAAGAAACACTATAACCCAACACTCCGTCATCTTGCAGGATGTTTTGAGTCATGCCATCACATGAAGTAAGCCGGTAATGAACACCTCTTAGTCCCATCTGCTGAAAACCCCTGAAACTGACATTCCCTGAAACATGAACCTCTAGTATTATTTTAATCTTTGAAACACAATGGCTTTTAATTCAACAAAAATTGAGAAATACTTTTCATGCCTGAGAAATGTGGCAATGTGGAAGTGTGGCGTGAGTGTGTGTGAGAGGAGCAAACGGTGTGAGTCTCACACTCAGTGCATGAGGTTTGCCAGCCTTCCGATTTCTCAACTGCAAGATAAAAGATCCATGTAATGGAAATACAAACATAGAAGTCTCTCTGAATGAAGCAATAAAGTTCTAATTTAAGCCACAGTGTGTATATTATACATTGTAAAATTCACAAATATTACGCATATAATGTTTGTTTTGTGCAGTAATATGTGTTTTTGTTGGGTTTTTTTTTTTTTTTTTTTTTTTTACAGAAAACAAGTGGTATATTAAAAGCAAAATGGACTCTCAGTGAAAAAACAGCCGCATTTAGAATAAATATTATATATATTATATTGTTAGTAATAGAGGTATAGAAAATGTTAATGGCCAACATATATTTATTAATTCCATTCCACTTTCACGACTTTAGGCTACAGGTTACCCATAACCACAGGGATAAAGGTGTGTTTTGAAGAAACGCGCAAAGACACTGTAACAGTAGTGTGCAAATAAATGTATTGAAATAAAATGATTCAGGTGTTGATTTGTGTAAAGTGGATATGAAGATGACAGGAGTCAGAGGTGGACTGCATAGAAGAGCTCCTCACCAAACCCCTTCTTCTTTGAGTCAAAGTGGGATTTGACCAGTGGCTCCCACTCATCCAGGCAGCCCAGAGTGGATCCACAGGGTGAGCAGCAGTCAGCCACAAACCCAGAAATGTCACATGAGGGAAGATAGACGTATCTCTTTCCAACTGTCTTTGTTAATCCCCAAAGAGACAGAGAGTCTGAGATGAGACACACTGGAATGTATCCAAAATCAGGAGAAATCTTTGATACAGACTCATGAAACCTTGGGTATCAACTTGTGGTGGACTCTAATGTATACGTCTAATTTAATGTGAAACTGTGATGTTTTATACAATAGTTATTTACATTATTCAATTTCTTTATCTTTACATGGGGCTTAGATAGCCATGTTTGATATTAAAGTATTCAGGAATTGCCTTGCCTGTCTGCCTGACAAATACACACACACTCCAGCACGTGTGTCTGTGTGTCCTGCCTGCTACAACCGCTATCCAGCTATCCTGCTGAGTTTAACTCTAAAGAATCATCGGAACCTCCAGAGTGGGTCGGCGTTAGCCTTGAGAGACCCACAACCCTGTCCAGCAGCCTGCGTGCTTCACCCCACGTGCTTCAGCCTGTTGCAGCCTGCTGAGGTCAACTGATCAGACTTCAGATCTTCAACAAATCTTACTACTACCTACTAAGCAGGCTGTGAAATAAAGCGTTACCAAAATGGTTAGCTTGTTACGGACTACTGACCACCAAAGAAAACTTGCCAATAGCAACAGGAGGCTAACAATTGTCCAATACAATCACCTCAATAGCAATCAATAATTGTTCTGATTTGTGGTGCTCTTTCCTTTAACTATCAAAAGTAATAGTCCATGTCACACAGCATGCATTTTTAACTCTCCAGCCAAGCGCATTCCTATTTTTAAAGGCTACACCGGCCTCTAGGGGAGCTCACAGAAACGTGACTGGATTGGTTGGAAACGATCAGCATTCATTTTGCTATCCAACAGAGATCCACGGATTGTCTCTAAACCTGGCAATGAGGAAGTCTGGCTGGCATGTGAGGCGCGGGCCGCTCTGCAACAATCCTCAAGTAAAAACACTGTGGAAAAAACTGGCTTATTACGCAATAAAAAGTTGTCATTGTATGTGTGTGAAAAATGGGCTTCGCTACAGCGGGCTGACAGATGGCTGTGTTCACTAAACCGTGGTGACAACTCCATCAGTCCTTGCGATTACATCACCATCCATCAGCACTGAACAATTACCTTATCATTCATCTCACCGAGGCAATTACATTACCACTCATTCAGGGAGAGTCTTAGTTTCTCATCCACGACCGGGAGCGGCAGTCCCACTCAATCCAGCCGCGGCATGACGACGGCTGCCATGGAAACCGGTCGCATCAGCGCCCCGACGTCGCTGCTGACCTCTGACCCGCGGCTGTGATAGTTGTTGGGATACAAGTGTTACCAGGTCGACAAAAGCACATGTGTTTTTTTTACTGCAGGCTGTTGCATGTGCAGAGGAAGCAGGCACTGCAGGAAAGCCTATAGCAAGTGCAGGCTATCGCTGTGGGAGCATCGCAGACAATTCAGCTGATTATACTCTGTTGAATTTACACACCTTTGAGCATTTTCACACCTCATCTAAAGTGTGGGGGGGGGGGGGGGGCTGAAAGGTAGACAGGACAGCAGCTTACATATGCAGACAAGCTGCTGTCCTGTCTACCTTTCAGCTAAAAGCACCCATATGCAGTTTATCCACATTTGATCTTGTGAAATACACTCTTTCATGCTAATATTGTTATGAAAAAACTGAAATTGTGCCTTATTTTTAACTTTTCCTCCTGCTGTGCTCCCTAGTTGTACCTGTTGCTTTACTCAATTTGCATTTTTGCTCACTTTATGAAATGGAGGATCACATTTAGAACATGCAGGCTAGTAACAGGATTGTTGTAATGGTGTTACATATTACATATATAGAATTATCTATATAAGAATTATCTATATTATTACCTCTGGGAATACTTTTAAAAGTGAAAGCAAGAAACTGAGAAGGCCATTTAAATAGTGACAGGTGTTGTGTGTCTTCATACAATGTGGACAGAAGAAAATGGGTGTTCAATATAAGATAAGATAAGATAGCACTTTATTAATCCCCTTGGGGAAATTCAGGTGCCACAGCAGCATCTGGCAGACAGTACCAAGGAAAAACAAGCAGATAATAAAAGATAAAAAAAGAAGAGGTAATAAGATAAATAAAGGTAATGTACATATAAACTAGAGAGACAGTGAAAATAATGCAAATGAATGCAAATAGTACTACTACTACTACTACTATTACTACTACTAATAATAATAATAAATGCATATACATATACTGTATATACACTGTACATATACAAATAGTCAGTGGTCAGGAGTTCAGATATATCAGTTACCTTGGCTATAATTAAGAATGTGGTCACACCCTTAATTGTAAAATGGGCCACCTGTTGCCTAGTGTCAATGAACAGGCAACACATAAACTTAAAAAACAAACAAATATACACTTCAGTTTCATTTCAAATGCACGGTAATGATGCGTTTGTTTATTGTGAGACACAGGACAGAATGATGAGTTAATCTTATTACTGATTGGTTTGAAAATGACATCATGTTTAGTTTTTTTCATATTTATTTGTAAATACAGAATATTACCCATTACCCTTTAATGTGACTGCTGGAAACAGCTGTCAGACAACGTTACATTCATTTGCCTTTTAAAAATAGTCGATCGCAACCTACAACACTTTGCAGTCACCCAACTGCATTCATGTTGATGGAAACAATGTGCAGAGCTCTGGACATCCTCAGATGCAATCAGATGAAACTGGTCAGGCATAGTATTAATTTCAGTATTACTATCTAAATTTCCAACTTTCCAACAAAATCTTTTCATCACAAACACTTGATGGGCTACGTTTACAGAGTGACCCTGCTGTTGGCCACACTCCAGGTAAGGTCTTACTCGGGTTAAGCTGTCTACGTGAACCTTTGACACCATGTGATTGAGCCTCTCTATGGCCTTGAATAAAACACTACACAGAATAAAAAGCGCTGCGAGTCTGAGTTTGCGTGAAAGATGTTTCTATGTAACCTGTTCAATATGGCAGGAAGCCATAAACCAATCATTAATAAGATTACCCTGATCATTCTGTCCTGTGTCTCATAGTAAACCAACGCATCATTACCGTGCATTTGAAATTAAATTGAAGTGTATATATTTTTTTATTTTTAGTTTATGTGTTGCCTGCTCATTGACACTAGGCAACAGGTGGCCCATTTTACAATTAAGGATGTCACCACATTCTTAATTATAGCCAAGGTTCCTTATTGGCAAACGTAAGACATTTTCTGTTTGAGGTTCACCTCTAAAGACTGTGCAAACTGGTCTGGCATCTAAACTGGGTTTGTTATAATCGGAGCATGAGCTTATTCTAACCCAAAACAATGCGTTCAGTGCATGAAATGTGACTGATGAGGTTAGGGGCACCACTGTAGACAACAATACTTTTCTTTTCTAAGTGCTGCCACTGGAGTGACTCTGTTGCTGTTGCTGCTGTGTGGCCAATTAGAGGACAACATCACTGAGTTTTCCAAAACTACTCTCAATACTCACTCCCGGGCCCTATGGGAGAGTGTTGTTGGGCAAGAAAGTGCTTGCCCAACAAGTCGTGCATAATGAATAATGTCCTTTGTGTTTCAGTCCTGTCCCGTGTTAGTCCTATATCCCATTTCATGAGTCTATTGTAATGAAAGAGATGCAAAGAAACAATGGAATTTCTTGGCCATCTCTACAACAAAAGTGCCAAACAGCTTAAGAGATAAGTGGAACACGGCGGGGTCACTGACTGATACCATACAACGGTGATCCAACCTATATCCAGTTCATGAAAGCTTTTCCATTTACTGTTCCAGACATCCTCTGGTGAACAGGAGGTGATGCGTTTTGCATTTCCTGCACCAGCAACAGTTTGTTTGGAAGAAATAGAACTGGGTATTTAGAATGAGCAGTAACTATCTCTGAGCCAAAACTAGAGTGAACATCAGCATCGCCTTCCAAAGATAAAAGGCACGATGAAGAGCGATGCAGATGTGGCTCTTTATTTTAACTTTTCTTAAACGTAATGAATTACTTCATAAATATTGGGCCAATAAATATTGTAGACCTAAGCCCACATTACCAGCAGAAGTATCTAATAATGGCAGACACAAAATCAACTTCACAAAATCAAATTCTGACTTTCCAAGTTGTATTTACCACTTTATTGGCTTGTTCATGTGCGCTCTATTCCGATTCCATCATGACTTGAAGGCAGATAAGACGAGGGGAATCTTTCAATAGATATTACACCAATAAAGAGGTTAAAAAGGCTAAAGAATGTAACGCAAGTACTGACCTATCCATTAGACCAGTAACCGTAATGTGATTACTGAAATTGGAACAGTAGTGCCTTAATTTATTCCATTACAGGAAAAAGTAATGTGATTACAGCAATGTATTTCTTTGTAATGCATTACCACCAACACTGGTGGCTGCAGCCTTTAACTCTTGCATTTAGTGCTCAAATAGCCCTGAATGCTTCTTGTTGATCCTCTGTATTCTCTATTATCTTGCTGTGTGATGGTTGTTTTCAGCACTCAAATACCAAAGCAATTTACCTTGAGGTGTTTGCAAACCAAGGTCTGTTTTTTGTTATTATGGATTATTCTGTACCATGGCCTGGGAGAATCCTCAGTTGTGATTGGCGGGAGGGGTGTTCATTAAACTTGTTATATGTACAGTATAACGGGACACGAGCATGCACAAGAAGGATTTGCTACATTTAAGTTTAGCTGGCATCAAATCAATAGCTTCAATAAATGGGTGTCTTCAAAAAAAAAAAGGTTGTCTTCAAAATGACCAAATAAGCAATTAAGGCTGAAGAAAACACTGTTTTCAAAAACAACACTGCTCAGCCCTGAGGTTCAAATGTAAGCAGAACAGCCTTATCCTCCCAATATGGCACTGACTCTTCACCAGTTGGACGGCTGCTATGAGCAGCAAGTGTGTGCATGTTGCTAAGCAGCGACAGAAAGTTGCAAAGGGACTATCTTAAATTAGCTGCCCACAAAGCCCAAGTGATACTTCAATCTAAGACACATAAATGAAGACTTCTTCTAATTACTTTGGTGAGATAACACTGTCTGAGGTTTACACTGAAGGATTTGAGCGGATCATGCACCAGCAAAGAATCACCTGACGCAAAGCGAACGCACACCTCATTGGATATTATCCCTTACATACATCCTTGCACTGAAAGGATTGTGGCTGATTTGTTTGCTTGTCCACAGCATTGGACAGCAGTTTGGCCGAGTGGTTACTGGCCTGGAGAGACCGTTCTGCAACTGTACTTAAAGCATCCTTAAACAAGACACTGAAACCCTGCCAACTCCAAGGGGGGACTAAGTGGTCTCTCAGGGACCGACAGATTATCACAAAAAAGTAGACATATTGAGCATGTGCTGTTGTCACCAAGGCTATGCCACTATGCCATGCCTAAGGACGGTAATGTTTGTATGTACGTTTGGACTAGGAATTTTGCATGAATTGAAAGATCTCTATCATACAAAATGGAAACTAACCCTTGTCTGTTGTTCTTTACTCGTTCATACCAGGAAACGTAAATTTATGAAAAGTCAAAATGCTAAACACAGACCTGGGATAGTTTTTTTTCACCACTTTGTTTATTAGTTTTCACAATTAAAAAAGAAGCATTATGTATACAAAAGTACAGGAAAAACATTTTTTTTTTTTTCAAGGAAACAAACAGACAAATAAGATAAAATAAAATGAGATAACAACGACAAAAACAACAGACCTGGGATAGTTTATGTAGCAGTGTTGGAATGTAGCTGTGGATAACTGGTTAACAAGCCAGTGCAAAAAACGACACCTAAGATCTCACATTAACCTCCTTCCCTGTGGTTTCTTTTCACAGGGGTTACACATCTTTTTTCCCCACTGTCTCGCCAAAGCAAATGCGAACCGTGACTGTGTTGTGGACTGTGCTAAAAGCTAAAATAGAGCTTGAGAAGGAAGAGCAGCTCGCAGCACTTATTGTGTGTGTGCTCATTTGTGCCGAAAAACGAGAGAACGCCGGCTGGAGGCTGAATTTGGAGGAGGGATGGGGTGGTTGGGGAGACGCGGGCCGCACGGGTGGTCTGTTCTGCAGAGAGAGAGTTAGAGGTCAGTTATTAAGCCCAAGTAATGAAGTCCAACAACAACATAGTTGGCTAGACTGTGCATTGTTTGACGTCCATATATGTGTATGTAGCATAAATGTAGAGGAAAGGAACAGGCAGGGGCTGGGAGTGGTCACTGTGGTGAAAATTGCCCAAAATCTACTGCTAAAAAAGACCAATCAAAGAGTAGAATTTGGCAAATGCCCTATGATGTGTCTATACAATTTTCTAGTTCCCCTCCCAAAGTGGAACAGAGACTTGTAGAGACCAGAATAGAAAACTAGTTGTGTAGACAAGCATCTCCAAACCCCCCAGTGAGTACTCAGTCTGGAGATAGAAGGATATTCTTGTACCTTGTGTTGTGTTTACTGTGGGCTGCTCGCTACTGTGGAAGTCTTTAGTCTTCAGTGATACAATAATTGCAATTGATTTGGACACAACCCATAACTATCATAATTGTGGTTTATTGGAGGGTGAATGCAGGAGGAACAAGTAATGGAAATTGATATTATTCTGCATCTTGGAGAAAAAGTCTCGAGGTAATTTAACGTGTTAGAAAACCCACTGTTAACGCTATTTATTCATATTTCATACTGACATCTACAAGCAACTGTCTTTCAGCTGCTCACAGAGGTATCCCATCCATTGTGCTATTTGGTTTTGTTTTTTCACTGACTGCCTGGCACAAAGGGGCATACAACCTCCTGTCTCTTAAATTAGACTTTCAGTAAACACTTGGAATGGAATGGAATTTGACATGCTGGGGCCGGTTGCACAAAACACCCTAAGTCTTCTCCTTAAGGTTTCCTTAAAATGTTCACTTAAGTATTTAAGATTTTCTCCTTATCTTGGTCTTATAAAAAGTCCCTTAAAGTTAGTTAAACCGTTGCACAAAAGACCTTTGCAACCAAAGTAAGGAAAAAAACTTCTGACTCCATCTTAACCGCAACATGGCCGAGTTTATGGCGATAAATGAAGAAGTTGTCGTATTTTTTTTGGACCTCTTCATGAATTAATTTTTGTTGCAATTTCCTCCCACATTCGTTGTTTTCAGTTTGCTGTTATTTGCGGATCAAATTTACTTTTTAGTATGTGTCTTTTATTGTATTCCTCCTTTGGTGTTCTTGTCTTCTTTTATTCTGCCATTTTTTTACTATCTATAGGCCAACTTTGTGAGACGGTAACAGGTGAGGCGATAACAGGTATCACAAGCGCAAGTGCAAGCAAACGGTCTCCATGGAAACTGTAGAATTTTACCGCTGTAGAATCTCTTTCAATGCAGTAAATGCCTTAATGTTTTTCCTTAACTAAGGAAACCTTTTAAGGGATTCTGTGCAACACCCTTAAGTAAGTCCCTCAGCTAAGGAGAAATTAAGCCTTCAGTGTCATACTGAGGGAGAAAACTTAAGGTGTTTTGTGCAACCGGCCCCTGATCTTGAGGATCTCAGTGTGCGATCTGTGAATGGGACATGTAAACTCTACCCTCCCTCTGACTGACAGATGACGTCAACCAAACACTGGGTGACATATTTGGCTGCTAAATCAGGATCCATTTTGTCTCTCAATCCACCCAATGTACAACGGTTCCCTTCCACACCACTTAAATTCAACGGAAAAACCCAACTACATAGTTCAACCAAGTATTTCGAATCAGCTCTTCTGCTCTCAACAAGAAAGCAAATACCCTTAAAGGTGTTGGAGCAGTTTTAGTTCAATGGCGAGTCAGAAGGTAGACTCTGATAGAGACTGATTACAAACCACTGATAGAAATCTCAGAGGTCATCTGGAGGTGTGTCGCCAGAAATACAATCTGACATTTGAATACACACCAGAAAATACTGGCTGACACTCCCATACACAATGGGGACCATATAGAAGGGAACAAGATGTCTAGATACATGTCAATTGTGTACAAAGGAATGCCTGTGCGAAAGGGAGATGGACAAAGACAGCTGCAGCATTACAAAACAACTACAGAAAGAGCTGCAGGAAATTCACCCCTGTGAGCTCCAAGTGAAGGTCCATATCTGCAATTCAAGTAGTTGTTCTCTTGAGAGGTAAGCGTTATACCTTCCTCCATGTGCTCACAGATGGTGAAGACCCAAAAGAAACAGGCTATATGAGGAAACATAGGCACAAACTTTCCATTGCACTGATCAAGGAAGTTTGCGGGTTGTGAAAGACACCTCCAGCATCCTGGTCAGATGCAGCAGCAGGTGCTTAGTCTGTGATCAGTACACGTCCTTCCTAACAGGACGGCCATCAGCACCAGTGGCGTCCACAGACTCTCTAAGGGGCAGGGGCAAAAAATGGAAAAGTGGGCACCTCCTCCACTCGCGCCAACCCTAACCCACCTGGTTTGGGGAGGCGTCAGTGCATGCTGATAAAACCCGAATATGAATATTAGTATAGACTGAATTTGGTCACACACACACACACACACGCACACACACACAGACCCACACACACACACCCACCTTCAGCAAGAGTGTGGTGTCTTTCAGTGGCATGGACACTTTCTGAGAAGGCACTTTTTCATTTTTTCTTTGCTGGTGTTATTACTAGTCATAGGGCAGGCCTCGCCTATTTATATATAGTCTAATAAAACACCATGAAAGCAAATATATTTCTATGGAATTTCTCTACACTCCATTTGATGAACAAACCAAACCCTCCCTCCTTTCCAGGTTAACCCTGACACATCACATAAACACCAGTGAATATGTTAAAATAACAGGGATTAATCAAATAAAAACTTGTATACCAACTATATTCTATCAACCTTTATTTATTCAGGTAAAATCCCACTGAGATCGAGATCTCATTTGCTAGAGGTTCTATGTGAAAAGTTTGTCCATCATCCCATGACACAACTTCTTAAGCATCGACACATTCCTTGGCTCACAGTTTAAATATACACTGAATGTATAAAATATTTGGGACATCTGCGATGTTGAGTTGCAGCCCCTCTTGCGCAATCCACATCTCAGTTGTCTCAAAGCTTCAAAATGAACTCACCTGCTTCTCTTTGTCTACATCTCTGCCTTTGTGATTGGTCTAGATTTAATAAGGGAAATTCATAAGGGATAATGGCTTAAAAGAGTAAACAGGAGTGTGAATCAAATACTGTAAACCTGACTGAAGCATGTCTGCCATCATCCATCTGCCTGACTCACTGTCTCAGTGACTGAATGAATGTTGAAAAACAGCAAATAATAAGCAGGTCAGAGGAGCCTCTGTTGGTATGCAGAAGATGTCTTTCCAACCAAGCACTACAGCAGGTGCTTTGAATGATTAGCACACCTTCAACCAGAGAGGGTGAACTAATGTGTTTGGTTGGAATGAAAACCTGCAGACTCTCTGCCCTCCATGGCACATGGCTGAATTCCCTGCTTGGAGGCATTCTTTTTCTTCACCATCCGGACTGAACCCCAACACCTTGATAACACAACTTGATCATTGCAGGCATATTCTGCATACTGACAGGCGCTCCTCTAACCTGCCATCTAGGGCAGAGCGGGGCAGGTTACCAAGAAAAGCACCTGCAGGTTCAGTATTTAGTACTCAGTATAGGTTTTTCAGTATGGAAGCATAATCTTTTGCTGCATTCAAGTCATATGGGAAACACTGTGGCAATGACTTAATGGCTGAAAGTCACGACTCACAAGTGCTCACACAGCTGTCAAGATGCCATGATTGACGTTTTCTGTAGACTTAAATAATCAACTTTTTCATATAAATACTTCTCCATCTTGCTACTCTTTAACGCTGATTGATGCCATACAATAGTGATTCAACCTATACCTAGTTCCTGAAAACTCCAAGGACATCCAACAGTTTGCAGCTGATTATAAATTGCAAATAATACAGCGCACATGACAGTAAGCTACAAAATAGGCAAGTATTTATTAAAGCTTAGCTGCAGAACTCATCTTCTGTGGCACTGCTGCAGTCCTCCTGCACCCACTTGAAGCAGCTCTCTCATCTCGCCCACCTTCCTCCACTCACTGAGAAGAGTTCTGTGCAGCAAAAGCACTCTGCGTCCTCTTCGTCTTTGTGTACAGTTTTTTTTCGTGTTTTTTTTTTTATGGTTTGGGGGGCGGTTTGTGGGGGTTTCTTTTCCACAGGCTTCTTGGACTTTGCCCTCTCCTTCAAGAGCAACTTGCAGACTCTGGCTCAAGGTGACAGATCCATGATGAGACCAGAGGTAGATGGCTGTGGTTCCATGGTCCCTATACATGATGAATTAAAACATATTGCAACAGTGTGACAGTAACAAATAACAAATGCTGTTCTTCTCTTTTTGTAATAATAGAAACAATCAACAATATTGCAATGTAATCACAGGGACAGGGAGTGGAAAAGAAAAAATATTTTCACCAGAATGTTCTATAACTTGCTGACACGCAGTGAAACCTGTCACCATGGCGTCACCCAGACCCCAATGATGTGCGAGCACCTGAACAGTGTGTCATTCAAAAAATACAGCTGTCTGTGTCTGTGGTTATTAGTTGTTGCTCCAAGTTGGCCAGGCTATCTGGAGCAAAAGAAAAGACAAAAGCATATATTAACATTAAACCCACACACACATACTGTATGCCTATTGCATTAAATGAGATTTAAATGAGACAACAGTTGGCTGTAAGCTTTCTACAGACAATTTAAATGTCTCTGTGGTGATTCAAAGCATATTGTTTCTGTTGAGCATTTCATTTTTGTTTAGTCGCCTCTTTGATGTATTTGCATAACTAGTGCAGTGCCCGTTCAAAATAGACGTGGGCTATCAGTCGCTTGCTTTGAGCCCCACTGCTGCACAGAGCGCTTTTCACTTGTTTATTCAAAGTTTATTCATATTGAACGTGCAGTGACCAGTCCGACACTGCACATCCTTGGGTCCCCAGCAATAAAAAAAATGTGAAGTAGATCGGACAAGATATGTGAAGACACACATACAGACAGAGATTCCTTGCTTAATAGTATGATGAAACCAAGTCAACAAACACTTCAGCGCCTTTCCTATTGACAGCGTCACAGCGGCTGTAAGATACACTTAACTAACATGGGCTCTAAGTGCTGCTTTGAGAAACGCACGTAGGTAATGAACAAGCCTTCGTAGGATCACATTTAAAACTTAAGCCCGGCACACCCTTGTCTACCCTGGCAGCTTTACTGTAAGCCAATTTACATGCCAGGATGCCAGGATGAGATTTTCATTCATAGGAAAAATTGGGTTAGGGTTGAGCCAGATTCAAACCCTTCACACTTAAAGAAAGTGCAGTCTAGTGGCTGCATTTTATGGCTTCTGTGTGGTGGAAAGGTGATCATAATGATCCATCTTTCACGTGGCAAAAGCATGGCATCCAGGGTTTTGTGGGAGCAGTGTCCATTCAGGATTATGCAGCATTTTGCTGTGTCTGCAAAGTGTTATAGGCCTTAAATGTCATCATTTTAAGGGCAAGGCCATTTAGCCTTAAAGGCCCCTTTTTGGGGGGCATTAAGGCCCCCAAAAATTTGGACTACTCAAAAAATTTGATTGACTTAATATATAAAGTATACAGTAGTTCACTCAGTTTGATGCGCCCACATGGCAAGATAAAATAGCCTGCTACCTCTGTCTTTTTTACATCCTATTTGAAAAAAACGTCCCTATATGAAAGTCCCTATATCCTTCTAATTATCCAATAAAATCATTCAAAATAGTTTGTGAATTACCTTATTACACACTTTACTTTTTTGAGCATCAGATGTTACCACAGACTGCTTATGTAAATTATATACCAGGGCACACAGAAGCAGGGTAATCAAAAGCCAGATGACTAACAACATTTGGCCGTATCTTAACAATTTGAATTTGAATGTATTAAATGAAACTTCGACATTGGATAAGAGAATGCTAAATCACTCATATACTGTACATTCATTGTGAGCAACAATCATAAGATGGCAAAAGTTGAATAACCATGAATACTCTGAACATCTTATTTCGTTCAGAGTTTTAAACAAGAACATTTCTCTTCACACTCTAATGTGACTCATCACTTGAGGATGGCAATGGGGAGACAGGGGGAGTATAATTCGCAGTATCTGTCTCAGAGTTGGTCGGCTGTCTTGGCCCATAGGGCTGAATGTCTGGCCTCCTCCTAGGGAGACAAGTTGTTGGTTGTTGTGATCGGTCATATTCTTGTTAATTTTCATGCTGACTGATTGCATCTCGGTCATATGAAAACATCGTAACCATGACACCGGCTAATAAAATGGCTGTTTTGGTTCTGGCATTGGCTGGAGAAAGAATGATAAACCACACTGACACAGACACTCGCTCAAAACAAAAGGGGCACTCCTGCCACACTGGCCTCGGGGCTTGCCAAAATTTATAAGGCATCACGGCCAGATAGAGGGGCACTGATGGTCATGGTTGCGTGGCCGCTGTGAACTTTATGCCCTGCACTCCATAAAAGGTTTCCGTCTATCCAACCAAAGTCAGACACCGTTCCGACAGATCCTGCTGCAGAAGGATGTTGTTCATCCTTTTGTGTATGAAATGAACATGGGGACACATAATAGCGGACACAGGTTGTGGAAGTTGAACATTCTGGATACCAGTCTCATCCATATTGACCAGAAACCTCAGCTGTTCTTCAGACATCTTTTTTTTAATTTATTTTTTTATTATGTTTTACAGATACAAACTTTGTGAATACCATTCAGAGAGCCTATCACTGATCGGCAACTACTCAGGAATATATACTGTATATGGGGCTGATTTGTGTATGTAGCTTTAGGACTCAAGGACTTGTTCCTTTTCATAATGGTATAAAACCAAATGGATCCCAGCCATCTTCTTATGGCTGCCTGATGCTGATGCTCTCCGCAAGGTAAAAGGCCAACTTGTGCACATATCTGCATGTCTCTTTCCATCTTCTGAGTGCGGCACAACATGTCATTTTCAAAACGAAAGAAAAAACAAACAAACCCTTCTCTCCCTAAGTAGATGTGACCTGGATTTTGCTTGAGTCTTGAGTTTGTGGCGTTGCAGTGTTCGGGGTGGAATAATTAATCTTTGAGCTGCAGCTTTCAATCGTTCACTATTCTCAATTGCCTTGAGAGTCTCTCTCAAGGCTTGCTCTCTGTAGCTGCCTCTGGTGCTGGTTCTTTTGTATTCCCTTATCTAAAATTTAATTAAACACTTATTAGAGAGAGAGAAAGAAATCCCACATCTCCCCTAAAACCATATTCCTAACCCTAATTCTAACATCCTAATCACCAAACATAACCCTCTAACCCTAAAAAATTATCACAATTTTATCTATGAATTTTAATAATGATTCTAATTGGTTTTAATGAAATAGAATTAGCCTACTTTACTTTCTTTGTATGTTTTATAGGCTAAACAGAGTAAATACAACATTATTAGTCTACCCAAGCAAAATCTACATCCTAATCCTTAAAGGAATAGTTTGGTATTTTGAACCCTGGGCCCAAATTACATGTTTTCTGTCATGACCCCTATTAGTAGAAACCATAACTTCGCTAGCCGCCTGCTCCGCCCGCCCGGCAACACCAGGCGGCCCCCTCCCACTCTACTGCAATAGAAACCTAGGGGCATACGCGACAGTCTTTGAAAACTATGATAAAAGTTGTTTTGCAAAACACAACGCTCACAGTATAATCATACCAGTGTCAGTATATTATCTTGGAAAAAAACAACAACAAAAAAAACGAGCTTTTTGTCAATACTTGTGTTCTATTTGGACAGGAACTATTTTTTCTCAAAGAGGCACTACCTTCTAAACCGGTGTAAGCCACGAGAGCCAGAAGAATAAAAAATTACTGCTGACAGAAAGCTTGGTTTCTACTAATAGGGGTCATGACGGAGAATATGTTATTTGGGCCCAGGGTTCAAAATACCGAACTATTCCTTTAACCGCAAATGTAGCCCAAACCCTAAACCTAACCCTTAAAGCTACATTATGTAACTTTTTCATGATAAAATACTGCCTTGTATTTAATCTAAGTAATGTGTTGGGGCTCTCCCAGAAAAAATCCACCCATCAGCAGGGCCGGATTAACCAACCACAGGGCCCCTGGGCACACATGTCCTATCGGGCCCCCCTCCTCTCGATACGCACCCACACACTTTAACTCAAGATACTAGCCTGTTCACAAACAATACAAAGGTAAACATTTTACTTTGAACCTTTTACAGGTTCAAAGTACATCTGAAACTCAGTTTTAGCTATTACAAACTACCCTTCCTTCTATCTAGAGCTGTCTCATTCAGTAATAATTTTGGTTGGGGCCCCGAATGTCATTAGAGGCTGTGATATGGGCCCCCACAATCTTTCTACACTGTGGCCTACAGTTAGGGGCCTGAGGCAGGTAAGTGTGTGTCAAAGTACCTCCTGGCTGCACATTTCAATTGAAATTTGTGACATTTTGCAAAACGCATTGAACACGGACGTGGGACTCAAAATATTTTGGGGCTCCTGGTGGTCTGGGTGTCAGGTTTGTAGTTAGGACCCAAAAGCGGAACACACCAGGCAGAGGCAGGGGTAAAAGTTCAAGGGTCTTTACTGAGCCGAAAACCAAAGTCCAAATCCAAGTCAGAACCAGATAATCCAAACAATCCAGGCAACAGTACAAAAACAGTGAGCTGAGACAGAATCCAGTAGGCAGGCAAAAGGTCATAACAAGTTATGGGCTACAGAAAACCAGGAAACAGGCTGGAACGACACACAGGAGAAAACACTGGGACGAACTGGCAAAGACTGACTGACAATTCAAGATATATACAGTATACACATCATCTAGCTAAAGATAAGTGGAGACAGGCAGTAGTCGATTTGAGGAGGGATGCGCGGGGATGCCACCCCCCTTGAAATGAAAATTGTCAAAAACCATCCCCTTTGTAACACTGCCATCCCCCTTTCATCCCTCTTTATGGCACAAAGATATCATTTAATCAAGAAATGTGTAAGCCACTTATTATTGATATTTAATCATTTTAATGAATATGGCACATCTGGAGTTTGGCACATCGTCCCGAGGACGGGGGGGGGGGGGTCACACGCACCTGCATTGATACGGATGCATGTTTTTTTATTGGTTGATGGCACAGCAAATCTGCAACACGGCTATGACACCTTGAGGATATTATTTTGGCTATTATAATGGGCTGGTGGGCAGGTAGGTCTGCAGGACTACAGGTGTGAGAAACGTCAGGAGTCATAGTGATTATTTTCTATAATTTAGCCTACACTGTATGAAGTGGGGAAAAAGAGAAACAGAGATTAAACAGAGATTAGATAGCTAGTTGACATTTTAACATCAAAATTATATTAATGAAGAAATAAAAGGCAACAAAATAAACGGGAAGTCAAGATGAACCTAGTTTGAATTTTGTTGTTCAAGTGGCAGGTAGTCACCGTCAAAGGGAGGAAGCCCTTTGTGTGTCGTTCTCATGTAAACCCAAATAAAATTTCACTAAGGATCACAGGACTTAGAGCACAAGGTGTTCACAGCGCTAGTATGTGCTGAATTTTGTGCAGTGGCCCTAATTTGATTACTGCTTTGGGTGGTAATCTATGCTGGTAAAGGAAATGGATAACTTCTTCAAACACACACGCACACACACACGCACACACACACACACACACCGTAGGGGTACCTTTGTACGAAGTAGCCTATTTGGCCATCATTGAAAAGCTATTGACTAGTCTATATTTTCTACCTAGATGATAGCCAGGAGGATGTTTTAAGAGACGATGCAGCGGAGGCAAAGCAAGCAGGAGAGGATGACAAAGCGAGCATGAGTAGAGGTTTGATAACTATAAATTTAAAGTTTGGATAAGATAAAAGTGCCATGAGTATTAAGTTATGTTAAGTTACACTTTATTGATCCCTGTGGGGAAATTTGTCCTCTGTATTTGACCCATCCTAACTACTTAAAAGCAGTGGGCAGCCACAGTGCAACGCAGGGACCAACTCCAATTCTGAGAACAGTGCCTTGGTTCAGGGCATTGGCAGGAGTATCTGATACCTAACATCCCTAACTTGCATGTCTTTTGAATATAGCATTACCTTTATGCTGTTACAATATAAACAAAAGGGTAAACAGCTGGTCCCCTACCCTCCATGCTGTTGCCACTATCAAATTGTTTGTCTCCATAAGGATCCCACCATCCCCCTTGAAATTTGTGTACAAATGGACCACTGGAGACAGGTGTGCTTTGATGGGCTGGCAGAAGATTGGCTGGTAGATGATGCAGAGGAGGCGGAGACAAGGTGGTAAGAGCAGGAAACAGGTAAACCAATCATTGGAGCTGAAGCAGGAGGGGCTGGATGTATGGGAAGTGGACACAGACTCACAGAGCAGAAAACAAGACAGGCAAAAGGCAAACATAAAATGAACTGAATATGCATAATGAGAAAATCAATGGACCTTGGCTGGATCCCTGACACCGGGGCCCCGGGGCATGTGCCCTGCATGCCCGGTCGGTAATACAGGCATGTCCATCAGCGCTGTATGAAACCTCCTAGTTTGCCCCATTCCAGAACATTTCTTGGCACTCACGCACGTTTTACATAAAGGTAAGCAAGAATGAGAATTACGCTGCAATCTGCAAACTATTTCAATTTTTTGTGTCGCTTGGCTGAAACAGCTCTACGGGGATTGGCTTCACCACCTCCTTCTTCAGACAAAAATATATTTTTTTTTTAAAGCTTTCAAGTGTGGCTACTATGGAGGGTTAGGTCACTGGGGATTTGACCCTTAGCTATTCCACTCACAATTGAGCTAGGGAGGCTGGTGTCGAAAACAGAGAGGTTGGTGTTGGCCCCCCCAAGACACCATTACAGTTTGGGAGGCAAAGGTTTGGGAGTTACATGCTGCACGTTCCCTCTGTAAGGCCCATCTAAGACTTTCTGGCAAGAGCAAGGAGCAAGGGCCAAAACCTGGTCTGAAGTCACATTTTGCTTTGATAAAGCGTCTGCATTGCCACTTGCTCGGCCCAGGTTTATATCTAATTTCTAGATCAAAATTTGCCAGCTCTGAAACCCACCTTTGTTCAATTGCTCCCAAACTTAGCTGTTTGTAGGTGACTGAGGGGATTGTTATCTGTATGCGCAATACATTTTTGGCCCAATAAGTGTTCTCGGAATTTTTCTGTAACAGCCCACTTAAGGGCTAAAAATTCCAATTTCATGGAACTGTAGTTTTGCATGGTTCTTTCCGTTTTCTGTAGACCTCTGCTTGCAAATGCAATAGGATGGATCTTACCCTCCGATTCTTGTGACAAGACTGTTCCCAAGCCATTGTGACTAGCATCAACATCCAAAATAAACATCTTGTGGAAATCTGCATAAGCCAATCTTGGGGCTGCGGACTGATTACCGTTTACTACCCTAACTCTGTCCTCTAATGAAAAGAAAAACAAATGTAAATAACAAAAATTACCACACACTGACTGTTTTTCTGTATCCTGCCGACAACGCCAAATGTGACTACCATGGAGGGTTAGGTCACTGGGGATTTGACCCTTAGCTATTCCACTCACAATTGAGCTAGGGAGGGAAACCTGACCACAGTAGATTGCACAGGTTAACTTCAATGACGAAACAGTCAGTGTGGGTAAACTTGCCATTACAGGCTGCTTTATTAAAAATGTCTACAAATCTTAAAAACAGAAGGAATCCTGAAAAAGGAGGAAGTTAAAGAGGAGTTAAAGATGAGATGAGCTGGGCGTATACTAGCTGTGCATATATCAACCAAACCTAAAAACATAAAAACATCCTTACTTCACTCCAACAGAAAACACCCAAAGCTACCAAATGTGCCACCACAATCCTCCACAAATTCGTGAGTGAACTCGCACCACACCAGCCGCTACTGGAGACCACCACTAGCCGCAGTACTAGAGAGACAAGAAGAGGTAGATTAAATCCCTAAAACCCTATCCATAAAACAATGATAAAATAAGCAGAAAGTAAACGGTAATCAGCGCCCTGTCTTGTATGACAAGACCTTCCAATCCTGTCAAAGCTGTTAAAACCATCTGGAGACCATGTATTAGTGTGGCAACCTTTGGACCAGGGGTGCATCCCAAGTCTCTTATTTGATATTTCCTCGCTGCTCGATCCTCGCTTGAACCGGAAGTCGTTCTGGTCCGTCATTTTGAAGGTCGTCCCAAAGCTCTTATTTCTGCTCCGAGGATCGAGGAGGGAGGAGCGAGGAGGGATCTCTGAGGAGCTATGAGTGAGGAGACACGAGAGCAGCCTTCCCGGAAGACTTTCAGCTGAACGCCATGACGTCAATTCTCCGCCCCTACATCTGGCAAATTTGAACGAGATGGCGGAGAAACAGTACAAGTGTAAATGCCCGTTATTTTATGCTTTTTGATATATAACGTTAATGCAAGAACATGGGGAACCTAAATTACGTTTATTTCATCCACAACCCGTTTTGTCATGCAGAAACGGACGTCGCTTCACATGACGCTTCACATGACGCTTCAGAGGAAAAGACGTCTCATTTCTCTAAAAACATATTTTCCTCGTTTCCTCTCTCCTCGCATGGTTTCCTCTCCATGCATCATCGGTGGGAGGGACTAAGACGCAAGGAAAAGACGCAAGTGAGGGAAACGTGGATGCAATTTAAGAGACTTGGGATGCACCCCAGGAGAGCAGCTTGCACACCGGTATTCCATGAGCCTCTTTATTGAGTGATTGCTCTCACTGTGATTGGTTCCCCACTTCTGCTGGGTCCTAGTGTCCCCCTCGTTACACGAGCAAAAACGAGAGCGATAAGCAGTGCAATGAAAGCATCGAGGAAACAGAACCAATGCAACAACGGAGATGTACGGTGGCCGAGAGAGCTCCACGCATTGCACACAAGCAAAGACAAGCAAGTTAAGAAAACATCTTCATCAATTTGACAACACATGCGCTGCAAATACACACAACACAACCAAATAGACAAACGCGCTGCAAATACATACAACACAACCAAATGACAACGGATCCGTTTCCAGGGGACACAAAAAAGTGATGAACCCGGCTGGGACACACTTGTTGTTCAATGCTTTGTGACTTTTGAAGTTACTGAAGTCAGCTACTCGTCAGTGGTGTTGGAAAATGAGCTAAAATATACGTTTTTTTGGTTTATTTTAACATCGTGATCACATGAATTTGTTTTCAAAATCAGTTCATTTTGTGCCTCTGCCTAAACTTCCATCCTCCAGGGAGACTGCTGACCTTCTGGTAGCTTACGTATTCCGGTTACATGGCATCCCCGTGGATATTGTGTCAGACCGAGGCCCCCAGTTCATTTCCCAGGTATGGAAAGCTTTCTGCTCTGCTCTTGGTTCCACTGTCAGTCTCTCCTCTGGATTCCACCCACAGTCTAATGGCCAGACCGAGCGGGTCAACCACTTGTGTGACCACTGCTAACCCGTCCCACTGGAGTTCCCAGTCGCCATGGGTGGAGTATGCCCACAATTCCCTGACCAATGCCTCTTCAGGTATGTCACCGTTCGAATGTTCATCTGGGTTATCAGCCCCCCCCTGTTTCCCGCCCAGGAGGTGGAAGTTGCGGTGCCCTCTGTTCTGGATCATCCCCGTGCAGCCCTTCCGCGTACTTCTACTAGAGCTCAGACTCAGGCCTGATCCTGTTCCTCCTGTTCCTGCAGTTCCGTCTGCTCTGCTCCAGCCTTGTCTCCAGCCCTGCGCCTCGTCAGCCCAGCTCCTTAGCCTTGGACCTGCTCAGCTCTGATTCTACTAGTCAGCAATAAACTACCTGTTTGCCTGATCCCTGTCTCCGGCTTGTCTGTGTCCGCACTTGGGTTCACCAGTTTTAAGGCCTTTACACACCAGATGCGTTTTTTTCGTGCAATTAATTCGCACGTTAATAATATTTTTCGAACCTGTATCATTCAATGCAAGCTTTCACATCAGCGACGTAATTTCGCTGAGCGATATTGCGGCTTTTATTTTTTCGGACCAAGGTCGATTTTTCCGAGGTTTCGCCTCCGACATGTACACATCTGACCAATCAAAATGGGTACGGGGATGACGGTTAGGCCGTGCGCCTTTACGCACAGGTGAGGCAGAGGCACACTCTGATCCACGTTCACTCATACAGTGGACTAGGAAGGCTAATGTAGATATAATATAGGCACAAATTAAATTATCGCCTGCCAAACTGAGAGTATGGCTGGCTTCACAGACAACATATGTAAACTATGATCTATTTTCTCCACAGCTGTAGCCAGAACAGCAGCTGGTTTCACCTCAAACACACTGCAAGTCGTTGCTCAGGGTGATTGGCACCGCGTCATGTAAAATCCACTGCATAGGCCTTTTAACCATTGTAATATCAGTATTTTGGTGTATTTTTTTTCTATTAACTCTGGCGTTGAGATTTTCAATTTCAATTTCTGAAACAGCTTTTCAGAATTCTAAAAAACGAATATTGTACCTAAATCATTTTTTTTTTCAATTTTCTCCCTGTAACATACCCGCAAATTACACCAGCATGACGGGCTACAGGGCGTTGGTAGACAGATGTGAAGTCTCTCCCTCTCCTTCTCCTCCTTTCTTCCACTGACCAACTGAGCGCCATCAAAACTCCATGTAAAGTAATTTCACATATGATTGCATACCTTTAGAACAACAGTGTGATGAGACAGCGCTCCTGGACATGAAACGTGAGATATTCTGTCTGTGGATAAACTGAAAGATTAATTGTGCAATATTGTGTTTCTGTATTTTCCATGGGACATCCGCGCGTGAAGCACATCCCCAAAAGGATTTAATGGGCAGAGCTCATTATATATCTACAAATATTTCACATTTAGCAAATGTTATCCATACTGGTTATTTCCTATGATTTAACACTATATATGACTGTAAGGCAGGCTGCAGGAAACGTGAGCTGTGCTGCGTAATGGCGCATTCAAAGGATTCCATTCCATGCAGTAAATTCACGATGATTGAAAGAGCCTGTCATGTTTTTTTAAATACCTTATAGATCGTTATTGTTTTATCATTTATTTGCTCAGTTCTTTGTGCCGTTTTGTTGCTCGAGCACGTTTGGCAATGTGCCTGTAATATTTAATATAATGAAGTAATGCCTACGCCTCCGTTTCCCCGTATACTGTATATTGTATTTTAGAAATTCATACACAGATGTGTACAGCTGTGGTACAGTTTAAGCTCCTGAACCAAGCAGTGGAACTCACCAAGTTCTCCTCTCTTTGTCAGTATTGGGTGTACCCAGGTATTTCTTTTTTTTTCTTTTTATTAAGTAAAAGGAGTACCAGGTCATCATCGCTTGATGTTGAGATTTTTTTCTCCGTGGCGCGATATTTTTTAGAACCTTAATAATGTATTCGCAAAATCGCGTCGCGCTTGATGTGAATAGTCAGGCGCGTCAAAATTAGCCTCCAAATTATTCGCAATTTCGTGCCGTTTATTCGCGTCGCTGTTGGTGTGTAAAGGCCTTTAGTTGCCACGTTAACACTCGGCCACCGTAGAGATGGCCTCTTTTTTAATGGACAGGTGAAAATCTTATTTATTCACAAATTCTGATTTGTATCAAGCATTATTTGCAGCGTGAGTATTGGCAGTTGCCTTGTTAGTGCAGTTACACTGTGGCTAAGCTTTTGCCAGTAAATCCTATTCCACTGTAGACACACATTCATTGGTAGCTCAGTTAGCTATGCACAGCAAACTAGAGGTATGGGCGGGCCTGTTTCTCCATGTCCACTCCCACTGCTTTTTGTACTGCTACTGTACTGCGACGGAGAACTCCACCCAGCCGGGAAGCCGGGCCGCCCAATCAAATGACAGATTGTGTTAAAAAAAAAAAAAAAAAAACCTCCATCATGACCACGCCTCCAAACAAAACTTGCCCACAGCTTCGAAAAAACCTCACCACCACATTGACTGACATTTTACCTGGCTGACTGGCTGATAGGGAAAGGTTGATGGTCACAGAAGACAGTCCAGTGGCAGTCTCTTGCTTTCTGTCTTAATGCCTTCAATCAAGTGAATTACTAAGTTAAACCTATGCTGCAGTCTGTGGTGCAGTCAATAGGCTATGTCACCCAACAAAGGCTTACAAAGTTGGCTAACATTGCAACATGCCACCTAGCTGACACATTACTCATAACATTAGGAGTAGATTAGCTTCCTCTGAAAATGGCCACTGACCGTGATTTCTCACAGTGCTTTCGCACAGTTGCAACGAACTGAGACATTTTATCTGGCTGCTGCACTGGCATGAACCCTGCCATTGCTGCTAGGGGCTGTGTTTTTTTACAAGGAGTTTTATAATTATGTACCAGTCTTGCATAGGCTTGCCACACCACTCCCCTTTACTGCAACTGCCAACCCTACCTGCCTGTCATTTCTTCATTCTCATCAGTTCCCATTAGAGATGCTCATCATCATCCTCTTATTCGCTGATATGGAAAAATCTATAGAAAAAGAACTGGAATATTAAGTGACTTTATAGACTCTGGTCAGGTAAGAGAACCATAAAAGTAATCTTAACTATTTATGCATTTTATTGTATGATTTAGCCTACATATCACAGACCTAAGCAGTTTTTCCATGGATTTAATATGTGAATAACTAGGCTTATAGAGATACAATAGGGAATTAGCCAGTGATGTGGGAAATAAAAAGGTAGGTTATCTATGCCCTCCAGTCTATGGTCACCATGAGGCAAACTACCACCTATGTAAATATATATATACATACGTATATATATATATAAAGCAAAAAGGAAATATATAGGCTATATAGTTTCAAAAGTGCATTCATTTTAGCTTTTTATTTTTTTTTTAAATATCCTATCCTATATAACTGACATGATGTACAATGTGAACATAAATATTTATGTAAACCTTAAATGGTAAAATATATTCCTGCAAATAAAAAGGTGCATAACCTGAGTTTAGGTGGATTTACCCTCCACTGTTACTGTAATACTGAACTGATACTGCCTCTGTTGTTTTACAGTAGGCTATCGTTCATTGTATATATATTTATGGATAGATAGATATATAGATATATTTATGACACACTTTGCGAATCTTGGCTCACTTGTGTATTTCACTACACATGTATCCACAGATTGGATCTGCTATCCATTCAGCCACCTCACACAGCCACAATGCTTTCCAGAAAAATAAAATGGAGGGTTTTCATTCTTCTACTGTGTACCACCACCCTCTGTGTGTTATTGAATGGACAGACATCTACCCAGCTTTCAAGGATTTTTTCAGAATATTCTCTCTATCTTCTGGACTCAGGTCCTTGTGCCTGTCACAAATGTATATCAGAGGGTGATGGGTGGTTTATGGAGCGTTTCAACAAGTCCCATAAGCCCTTTTTGTCAAGAAAATACAATCTCTCAGAGGCTGACTTCAACTGGTGGAAGGTAAATATAAAAAAATCACTGTATAGCTGGATTCTCTTAAAACACCCTGCAATAATCATCAAAAATCAAATAAAACATTATGAAAAAAGTGAAAAATAAATGCTCTCATCATGAAATCATCACAAAATTATGTGTGCCCACAAATTCAGATTTATTTGTATTCCTGCCAATGGTCTTAGTGACAATACCTGCTGTCAGGGACTGAAGTCACCCTCCTTGTGTGGTGTGTGTGTGTGTCAGCAATTGCAGTATGAGCGCAGCACCTGGGTCGGCTACAGAGCAGCAGTGGACGAGCTGTTCCACATGTTCCCAGACGGTCAAATCTTCATGGACTCCGACCCTGGACGCTGCAGGACTTGTGCTGTGGTGGGGAACTCTGGGACTTTGAGGGGCTCCCATTATGGAGCCCTCATTGACTTTCACGATGTCGTCATCAGGTAAAGTCACAGACCATAGACTTTAAGGAAAGCCCCATTATAATCTGTTGTAATTTTGCTTTTGGCTCATTACCAACGTTGCTTCTCATTCGTAGAAAAAAACACTGTGGGGACTTTGACGTATATGCACTTACAATTAAAATCTCTCAACTGTGGTGTAGGGATGGGAGCATATATCGAAATTCAATATATCGCAATACAAAAATATGACAATATGTATCGTGGGGAAGAAAAATGAATCGCGATATTAGCTCCATTTTATTCTGCTGTAGCAATCATAAATTAGACTAAATTTAAAAAATCGAAATCTAAATTTTTGCACTTCGTAAATGAATTGTTGTTTACATTCTAGCAAGCCAATGCCATTCTAGAAAGATATGTGTCTCAGAAATAAAGATAATTCTGCACAGTCAGACTTGACTGTTGTCATTGAACTGTTATTTATTATACTGTACCGTGTTTGTACTGATTTGTGAATTCCATATCTCTTACCGAATCATATCATGAGAAAAGCATATCATCCCATCTCTACTGTCTCGCCTGAGTCACTCTTTCTATTTTTTATAACAGCCTCACACGCAACTTACAGAGACACAGTGGTTGCTTGAGAGGCGTCACAGCTGTCCCTTGCCATTTGGCGGCCTTAAGTAAAATTTCATTTGGGGAATCATGCCTCTCTCCATTCTACAGCTGTCAATCTACCATTTACAATACAGCTTTACCACTGTATAGCATTACCACAGTTCTCAAGAATTCTCGCGTTCTCAAGAAATCCTTTTTGAACCGTAATGTGATATCATGATGAAACTGAGGGACAAATGCTAAAACTTTTCCCCCACAACGGTGAACTAAAAATCTAAATTTCAAGGTATCTGCCACAGACAAGGGGGTAGTTGCAGCCAAAAACATTTGCATTCATGTTTTCCACCTAAAGTGAACTCAAGCCACCCTTTAATTGTCCTTTAACTATATGATATGGAATATATCCCATTCTACCTTTTAGAATGAATCGTGCCCGTACCAAGGGCTTTGAGGTCGACGTTGGGACCAGAACAACTCATCATGTGATGTATCCAGAGAGTGCTATAGATTTGGATCCAACCACTCATCTTGTGCTCTTTCCATACAAGACACAGGATTTGCGGTGGCTTGTCAGTGCCTTCACCACAGGATCTGTTAAAGTGTGAGTCTACAGTATAGGATCATTTATGTCCATCCGGTCCTAAATATCTACTAATTTATTATTTGCTAAACTAGGGCACGCAAATGAGCGGAGGCACAGATCATTAATTAGAATTGCGACTGCGCTAATACAACGGCCAAGCAATGCGCACAATAGCTCATTGGCGGCAACGCAATGATGGGCAAAAGAAGCGCAAATGTCTCTCCAGTGGAGCTGCAGAGAAGAGATGTTTTACCTGCGCGTAAAAAGTCACTCTGGAACGACATAAAGTGAATGCAGTTGGGCACCAGAAGCACGATTTAGTGGAGGTAAAGAGCGCTGGTATGATATGAGGAGGTGAACCAAAATGCTGACCATAAATAAAGCCAATAATTCCCTTGGAGGAGCAGCAGGAGAGCCTGGCTGAGACGCAGGTGTCAGGGGCACTGCCCATTGTTGCCCATTTGTGTACGTGATCTAAGATAGCTCTGCTCTAAGATAGCTCAGATCTAAGATAGCTCTGCTGAAACTGTCTCTGGAACCTTTCCAGAGACATGCTTTTCCTAGGTAAATTCTGTGTGCGATCAACAGATGATCACGGTCACCGCCTCATGATAAATCACGTCCACTGCCAATTTCCATAAATCCCTCCCTTTATTTTGTGCCTCAGCCTTGGAACACCCACAAATGCATAGGCCTATGCAATTAGACCAAACCGCAAAAAACAGCGCACACAGATCAACCCATGATTTCAGGCGCAAATGCCCTGTGCGCTGGCTTAGTTGATCAGAAAACAAGGTTTAAGCACCCATCTGACACACACTAATTTTTCCCATGCCAATTCCTTTGCAATTTAATTTATAATGTCATGGTATTTCCAACAGTACCTACCAATCTGTGAAAGAAAAGATACAAGCTAACAAGGATTTGGTGAGTACTGTGAACGTTCCTCATCCAGTATGTCATAAGTCATCCAGTAATTAATTGTACTGTATTTCTTTTGGCTACAGTAAGTAATGGTTCAAAAATATCAGTTCAAAGTTCTAATTATGACTTGATTACACAGGTAATGGTTCTCAATCCAGCGTTTATTAAATACGTTCATGAAATCTGGCTGGACAAGAATGGCAAGTATCCATCCACTGGATTTCTGGCTTTGGTTCTTGGAATGCACATTTGCGATGAGGTAAGTTCATTATTTAACCTAATCAGTGTTTTGTAAATATTATGTAAAAACTATGACCGCTCCTACACATGCAAAAATTGAACTTTCAGCCCTCAGCTCATGGGACTGAACAGCGCTAACGTTACCCAGGTAGATTAGAGTGGGATCAAATTGTGTGACAGTGATCAGTCAATTAGAAGCAGCCAAACAAAAACATTCACTGGACCACTGGACAGGTACTGCTTTTATTCATGGCGTGTTGTCAGTTGTATCAAAAAGTCATGGTTAACTGCAGTGCACATGCAGGGAAAGCTCTGGGCCGATGTGCATTCATGTGGAAACGTTTCCCTAGTTTAGGACACAGTAAGGGCTTTCCAAAGGTAGGCGGCATGCGGTGCAAAATGCTACATCATTGTTGGCGGTTCAAGTACCGTGTACCAAAAACACTCAAGACTCAAAACACTCAATCCATTTTTACACGTTCATTTTCCAGCATCTCTCTGAGCCTTACCAAGAACGGGCTGTTTCTGTCGCTGTGCCTTCAAGGCTTATTAATATTAACGACCCCTCTGTTCTGATTGGCTAACAGCACCGGCAGAACAGGCAGCTACAGGTAGGGAAAACTCTCCGGTAATAAACAATGGCAACCGCTCAACCGCTTTGAAAAAAACACTTTGCTAGTCTATTATTTCTTACAAAAATGATAATGAGCGAACCTTTGTGACACCACAAAGTTACGGAAGTCCAAGCGGCTCGTTTAGAGGCTCGCTTTTCTAATATGGATTGTGTGGATTTAGTTGGCGACCGTGCGTTTTGATACTTTCACCATGTTTAGATAGACCATCCAACTCCTTTATAATCAAGGAGGGAAGGGAAATCCTGTTTTACATGATATGGAACCTTTAACTAAAGCTATCCCATAGAGAAAGTGGCCTCAGCCAAACTTATTTAGTATTGCTACATTCACCATAGTTTATAGAGAAACAATATAGCACAAACTATATAATATAATGTTTGTATGGAATGTGAATACTGACCAAACAAAGACAACGATCACTGTGAAACTGAAAACAGAGACAAAGACTAAACTGAAAACAGAGACAAGACTAAAACCTGGCATACAAGTGCCATGTGCAGACCATTTGCCCTCTGATGGGCCAGGCACTGATGTCTGGTGATTAGGCCTGGCTCGCAGTCTGCGTTCCAATTCATCCCAAAAGTGTTGGATGAGGTTGAGGTCAGAGCTCTGTGCAGGCCAGTCAAGTTCTTCCACACTGATCTCCACAAACCATCTCTGTATAGGCCTCGCTTTGTGCATGGGGGCATTGTCTTGCTGAAACAGGAAAGGGCCCTGTCCAAACTGTTGTCACAAAGTTGGAAGCACATGATCGTCTAGAACGTCACTGTTTGGTGTAGCAAGATTTCCTTTCACTGGAACTAAGGGGCCTGAAGCATGAAAAATAACTGTGACCATTATTCCACCTCCACCAAGCTTGCCAGGAGAACGCTACCTGCATTCAGCCAGGTAGCGTTCTCCTGGCATCTGCCAAACCCAGATTCATCTGTTGGACCACCAGAGGGTGAAGCGTGATACATCACTCCAGAGAATGCGTTTCCACTGCTCCAGAGTCAAATGGCGGCGAGCTTTACACCACTCCAGCTGACACTTGGCATTGTGCATGGTGATATCAGGCTTGTGTGTGGCTGCTCGGCCATGGAAACGCATGTTGTGCAGTTCCAGATGAACAGTACGTGTGCTGACTTTGCTTCCAGAGGCAGTTTAGAACTCCGTAGTGTTGCGACCGAGGACAGAAGGTCTGTATACGCTACACGCTTCAGCACTCAGTGCCTTCGTGCCTGAGCTGTTGTTGCTCCTAGACATTTCCACTTCACAATAACAGCACTTACAGTTGACTGGAGCCATAGACTGTAAAACAAGATGGAGTGTGGCATCACCCATAGGTTTCTGAAGGGCCGTTTGAAAGCAAAAGTTGGGGTTTATGATCGCTGCCATTTTTTGGTGAAGCCGGGGGTTGTCCACAGAGCCACAGCTCCGCCTGCTATTGGCCCTCTTTTTTTTTTTTTACAGTTATATAACAGTTATATCCTGTTAATGACATATTATTATTTTGAAAATCGCCATAAGGACACACATTAGAAGAAGTGAAAATATGACTTGCATGGAGTCGGGCGGTTTGGAGTCTTTTTTGGAGCCGGCATCTAGCAGACAGTAGAGGAATCGCCGCCTGCCGACTCTTCCTTATTGGCTTCAAAATTCACCTGTGGTTTTGGCCACTTGGCAGGAGATCTGGCAGGGCAGAGATTTGACAAACTGACTTGATGGAAAGGATGATTACATGGCTGTGTGCTTGATCTTACATGCCTATCAGCAATGGGTGTGGCTGAAATGGCCTAATCCACTTATTCAGAGGGGTGTCCGCATACTTTTGTCCATGTACTGTATTTAATATATTTCTGTCTGTTTAAATAATTTTTCCACACAGATATAAGTGTATTTATTGAAAAATATATATATATATTTGATGCTGGATTATCCTATTTGAGATCCTGGCACACAATGGCCCCCATACAGTACCAGTGTCACACGTTCACCTATTCTTCTTTTCAGACTTTATTAGTTGGCATAAAAATAAAGAGTGACATGACAGAATGAAGAGCATTAGATCATTACATGCTGTAGACACGTTCACATTTGCAGCTTCAATGGAGTTTGATAGAGATAGATATCAGGTTTTGGTGTCAGTCCCTCAGAATCAAAGAGCGAGGGCTTCTTTCTAGAGCCGCCATTTTGCACCAAGAGACATTCAACAATCATACAGGGAGAAATCCATCGTAGAAGAGGCAGAGAGACCAATTTCTCCACTGACAGCAGCAGAAAATAGACCAGAATGCAATGCAGCCACTAGACATGTTGTGTTTCGAGTAAGTAAATAAAAACTTGCTCTCTTGCTCTTACTACGCTCTCACTGTTGCTATTGCTCTCTCCACCCACACACATAACCCACAGCTGAATGCAACAAGTTCAGGCATGTTCTCCGCAGATTGTCAAAAGGCATTTTGGGAAATGCAAGAAATCACAAACAAGCAGAATTAGATGAGGCAGGTTGCGGGAAAGTGGATACAACAAAAAAGTAAATTGCAGCATTTCTTCACAAACTAACTCCTGGGATGCACTGAACATCACTGACTGATGATATCTAACAGTGTAAGAGTATCTGTGGGTGGATTTTCTCCTTTAATTAGTGTTGGCTGAGAGAGAGGGAGTGCCCATGAGAGGTACTCTTTTTTCTCCAATCGCTCCAGATTGCCCCATAGGTTGGAGGGGAGTGCGGTAGATAGTTGCTTTTACAAATAATGTTGCTTGTTGGTTTTTAGAAGTAAAGTCGCTGGTGATAAAGTCAGCAAGTTGGCAACACCGTGATACCTGTGAATGTAATTTGTTGAACAGGTTAAATCCGCATCATATTCATCTGAAACGTGTCTGTCTTCCCAGGTCAACGTCTTTGGTTATGGAGCAGACAAAGATGGAAACTGGAACCATTACTGGGAAGAACTCAAAAACAAACACTACCGCACTGGAATCCATGGTGGACAGAACGAGTTTAAACTCATTCAGCAACTATCTCAGATACAAAAAGTCCAGTTCTTTAAAGGGTGGTGATCTCTATCTCTATCTCTCTCCTCCTCTCCCTCCCTCCCTCCCTCTTGGCAATTTGAGCATTTTCAATCAAGCCTAGAGAGCAAATCATTTACAAAGCAAAACAGGATTAAGCAACTTATCCCTGCCAATTTACACAGACACAGCTGGGCATTCCCACTCTGGCTGAGTCCCTTGCTGCACGCAGGAACCTCATATTGACTGGGATTGTGACTGGCCTAGATAATCATCCATCACTTTTGGAGAGGGAAAACAGAGAAATGAACCAGACGCATGAAGGATATGCACCACCTGTTTGGTGTTATTTGTCTGGGAAACTGATTAGTGGCCAGAAACAAAGCATACCTATCATAAAGCTTACAAATGCAGTGAAAAATCTGTCAAACACCAAGGAAATTATAGCTTTTTGATGCTTCATGTTAACCGATGTCTGATGCAGATATGAAGCTACCTAGTTTGCTATCTATCTTTCTCAGTGTTATTATGATCCAACGCACTGGAGCACAGGTCCAGGGGGCTTAATGACATCAAATTAGATGGTAGCATGGTCCATGGGGTGATGAAGTAACTTGAAGGGGCCTGGAAGCGGTACAGTGAACTGGAGAAACTGCATGAGCGGCATCTCATTCTTTTCGCTCTAAATTAACTCTTAAGCCAAAGGAAGTCTGAGATTCCTCGACGGTTTTTCTTTCTACAGTTTGATAAAGACAACAGTCAAGCCCCTGCCTTCTTATATCTGTTTGGCTATGTCCTCCACTATGGTGCATAGTATGTGGGACATCATGTCATCATCTGCCTGCCTGTCTGTCTGAAAATACATTCTTGTGAACACACTAACTCCAGAACAACACATACGAACTTCATGCTTACACAACAGGTTCCCCCTATAGAGATGATCTGATTAGATTTTGGAACACCTTGCATGCATGAATTTGCATATTAACCCCTTGTTCACTGACTTTTCCTGACTTTACCCTTAAATTTCCCCTTAAGTAGCTTCAAAGTTAGAATTTTTTTTTTTTCCTAACTGTACAACAATGTCACGTCCATATTCTGTATCTGCTCGTTCCAACTCTTTCTTGAAGCTCTAGCTGCTTATATTGAATGAGATATTCAAATTCAAGACGCCACGTTTTTATGGCTGCACCATTACATCAAATGGAAAAAAATCTAGATGATTGTGCATCATTATATACACATTTCCCTGTCATTCAGCATGACACATTTGGAAAACTTGTTATCTTACCTTACTTGTTACCCAGTGGCGGGGGCGGCAGGAAAACAGATTTTCTTGAAACTCCGTAATACGTTAAGATACAGAGTTCATATTCATGCAGCCCATGTGTTACATGAAGACAAGTATGTAGGCACAGAAATATTTGCTAATTAATGCAATAATGAACTGACTTAATGAGCTCATTAGCATAACTGGTTGCGTTAAATATATCGCGGCGGTTATGGCCGGACATTATTGTTGTCGCTTGTCTCCATATGGATGCGTGTCAAGTCGAGTTTATTTATAAAGCACATTCCAAACAACCACTGTTGAGGTGGTTGAGATAAACAAACAAAACAACCAAAAACCAAACAAACAATGCAGACGAGAAACACAGAACAGAAAGACTAAAACTACTTGCACCAAGACACAGATCAAACACAGGCAAATCAAGCAGTCAAAGGCTAAAGAATAGAAATGGGTTTTAGATGAGTTGAAGGAGAGGGCGGACCTGATACCATGTGGGAGGCTGGGGCAGCAACTGTGTGTGTGTGCGTGTGTGTGTGTGTGTGTGTGAAGAGAGGTGAGAGGGCAAATTGTGGTAGAATTAATAACTTTTGAGTTGTGTTTAGTTGAGTCATTTGTAATTCATTAACCTGACAAATGCTGCACTGAATTGTAACAATGAAAGAGCTGTTAACAAAAGACATTTAATTAAATTGTTCACTTAAGGTTGCACAGAATCAAATCTTGTTGTACAGTCTGTCTGTTTTTGTCCTTCAGTCCATGTAAATCACAGAATAAATGATGGAAACTACTAAGCGCAGAGACTGTCTATTGTTTTTAGAAAACATAATAGACTATTTTCACAAAGCCTGTCATTCTGTCCTCCCATGAATCATGAAGCAATTATCCAAAACTGAACACAGCAAAACACGACATAGCACAACACGCATATTACATGCAAAACACAAGATGAATAACACACACATCTGGCAAGGAACTCGAGCATGCCCAAACATTTCTACTTCAGAATCGAGACCGAAATGAAAATATATTTTGCGACTATGCAGCAGGGGAGAGAGGGGTCAGTTTTAATGTGGTGCAATATTAATATTCCAATTTTCTTTCTCAGGTAAAAAAAAAAAAAAAAAAAAAGAGCGTTATAATGACATTCGTAAATCACCATTTGCCCGGCACAGTGTCACCACCGGCCCGGTGAAAAATCGCCACAAACGTCGAACAAAATGCTTTTGAGCAAGTTCAGTGAAACAAACCCCCGAGTATTTTCTGTTGCTCAATTAGTCCGAGCACAGACAATCACAGCAACACATCTGCTCATTAAGTGTTTGCATAATTTATGAAAACGGCCCGGGCCTGTCTTGGGTGTTGGGTGTTAGCCAGCGAGAGGTCACCTCTGGAGGAGTGATGGACGGTGTTAACGTGTTAGAATTGGCTGCTAGGCAAGCTATTGGTTATGGCAAAAATATGACAGAGCTTTATATACATCGCTAATAAATATACATGGCTGCTATCACAAGTTTGACACGTAATAATGTTTCCTAAACTATGACAAACATGTTCTTAGATAAATAGGCTGAACTACTTTCGGTTGTTGCAGATAGCATTTTGAATACAAAACAGACAAAGACACTGTACTACTCTCAACCATGTATTGTGCCTGTTGATGATTTAAAAAAAATATATATATATATTTTTAACAATGTGTGTGAATCCTATTTGGTTTAATAAGACCGAAATAGTTTCATGTTAGTTGATCTTTTGCTAAATCAATAAATGTGCAATATGTGAAATCTCTTGAGAGTATTTGGACAGTGGGTTGATTCATATACTATCTTTATACCTCATTATTATTTTATATATATACTTCTTCATTAACTCTATGGTTAAATGATGTATGGGCTGCTAAAGAAGTCCCATATAGGCATTTATTCAACCTCTCACCAGTCACAATTTGAATGGCATGAGATGCTATGCACAGTATAGATAGTAATGCAAATATTAGAGGCTGATGTCATGAACATTATATATCAATACATGTAATCACATATTTAACAAACACAGATTATAGTGGAGTATCTGTTAGATTTAGGTTTCTGTCCACCTGTCCAGATCCTGTCCATCGTGTTCACCTTTTTGTCCTTCAGGTCCGCATGCAAATCCTCACAGAACCACATAAACTTTGTTTAATGTTAAACAAATGCTCCAGCTTGTATGTAAAGGAGAAGGTGAATTGTTTTTTCTCTTTTTCTCTTATCAGAATAACACATAACAAGTTCAAAATACACCATGTTTTTTTTTTTTTCTGTGTGTGTAATGACCTTTGTTAGCCGTTCAATTAAAATCTGAAAATGAAGCCATATTTTGGGAAAAATGTGCTGCTAATTTGCTCTTTGGAGTATTATGTTTTTTTCTCGATTGATGAGGTCAGAGTTCATTTTGTTGCTTTAATGTGTTGAAGTAGTTAATTTACAGAGGTATTTGTCAAAACATTGATTTTCTGTTAGTTATGGTGTAAACAGAGCTGCCTTCTCCCTGTATAATTAACAAGTCAAGAACAGGAGAGGTTGGGAGTTGCACTGCACAAGATAATAAAAGAAAGTATAGTAGCTTTAGATTGAAGACTTAACTGGTAATAAATGTGATTCTTGTTGTTTTTTTCATTTTGTCTCTTTATTGCTCAGCACTCATTGCTGTGGTGTTTCTGCACTGCTCTTCCCAGAGATCACCTGTCAATCAAACAGTGTGTCCAGTACTGTGATGTCTTCTTCTTTGGATTTTCTGTTGCTGCAGTTTGAGTTTCTGTAGGTGGCGCTCTGTTCTTTGTCTGTTCAGCCATGGTGGCTATCACTGCTTATGTTAACTACCCAGTTCTTCTTCTGTTTATTCCAAACAAACCGGAAACGCAAAAGACATCACTTCTGTTTTTTTCCTCAGGAAAGAGCTACCAGACACTGGGAGTTTAGAACAGCAAATGTAAAAGCTTTCATGACCTGGATATAGGTTGAATCACTATTGTGTTATATGGTAATGTAATAAAAATCACAAAAGAGGGCTTTCACTGTCCTACTTGCCTTGAACACATCTGTCAAAATAACATTTCTATGGTTATCACAAAAGCCATGAGCATAAAGTTTGTGAAATCTATACACAATAATTATCAAAAATAGTCAAACATGTGTAAACCTCCCTCCCCCTGCAGCTACACCCCCAGCTGCTACTAGAAAACTCCTTGAAAACCTTTGTGAACAACTGGGATTAATTAAGTTGCCTGTCAATCAAATAGATGCATCAATTAATTTAGAAATCTGTTTAATTGTTCTATACATAATCAGATACTTCACCATGCTCCTTAAATAATAACCCACCTACAAGCCTAAATGGTCCCCCTTGTGTTTGTAAATGTTATTGCTGGCCCCTCAGGTACATACTATCAGGTGAATTACTGATGCACCATCGACTTAATTACAGATAGGAAAAGAATACTGTGGCGTTCTTATGTCATGCATACAAATGACGACATCTGTTTTGGCTCGTGTCCCCGATGCTACAGGCACGCGATTGACATCTAGTGAGGAAATCTGAGTGCTGCCACTTCATCATGCTCACTTTCCTGCTTCCCGTTGAATTGATTAGGGACTCATTTCGCTGCAACACATTTCGCTCACACGCCCCGTGTTAACTCTCGTTGACGACAACAACCAAACTCCTCAAAAGATAGGGAAATTCAAATAACCGCCATAAAAGTCAAAGTTACTGTAAGCTCTTTAGCCTCGCGCCAAGGGTTTCCGGTAATTAGTTTTCAGAATCTGCATGCCACAGTGCCATCCTGCAGCGACGGTGGTTTACTGTAGGAGAAGACAACATGATGTGCTCACCGCAGGCCGCTCCGAGCCTTCCACCGGGCGAGTGAAGGTTATAAAGTCCTGTCATGGGTGAGGCGAGGCTGGAGACGCGGAGCTGAGTAGGCGGACAGCCGCCGGTACCGAGGATGCCTTCCCTCTATTAGTTGCGCACCCTAGGCAGCGTAGGCACCGGGCTGAGGGCAGCGAGTCAAAAGCCATAAAGAAGATGTGTGTAGGATCTTGGAAAATCAAGTTGGCCTCTCTGAGCCTTTGCTGGCTTGTGTACAATGTGTTCTCCTGCAACTGCACTGAATGCATACTGCTTAAAATGGCTTTAAATGGCTTTGAATCCGAAATCAAACCGATGGAATATCAGGAGAAACCTTAGAAAATAAGTAATAGATTTTTTTTTTTTTTTTTTTTGCAGATATACATGAAAAAGATAAATACATTCACATCCCACTTTATTTTGATACATAACAAAATAATAGATTCCTAAGTAAGAAAGCTTTTTTAAACTGGACTTGGAGGCTCTCATTTCACGCATTGTCCTCAGGTATAGTGAGGAAGAATCCACCCTACACCCTAAAGTCTCTATTGAAGGAACTGATGTCAGTAATATAGCAATACTGTATATAACAATTGTGAAAGGAAAACCCTTATTTGAAACCCTAAACTATGACCTAATAAAAAAAATCATAGGGTGTAATAAGGTGAATTCAATTTTAAAAAGGATAAAAGGATGGGGGTGGGGATAAGAGCTTTTCCCCATGGGGATCAATAAAGTATCGGATAACAAACCAAAATCTTTTAGAGGTCGGCATTCTCCCACACCCCCATAGCACCAATGTAATTTATACTATATTATGGGTTCTGATTGAGAAATGAGAGTTAGAGGGTACGAGTGATTCATGATGTGTGTGCTATGTGAAAGCCTGGCATTTTTTCCACAAATCACTGAAAACTCATAGCCTTTGTTTTAACAGTTTATGCCCATATGATGCAGACAAGCCACTGAATGTCAATTTATATAACCTGTATCTGACAACTTTCCATAAGTTCCATAAGGCAAAAATCCCTGATCACTATACATGAAGCAAACTTAAGCTGGAAAGCTGTGTGTACATGTGATGAATACTTCTTGTACTCTTCCACTGATTCTCTCATGAGCGCCATGTTGAAATAAGAGGCACAAGACTGACATCTAGTGACAAATGTGTGCATTGCAGTTACACAGTGCTGCTTGTTTCCTGCTGAAATGAACTAAAACCTTCACTTTTTGTTACACACATCTTATGCCCACTGATAATTGTACTATAATCTGACAAGTTAATAAATAAATAAAAAAATAAAAAATAAAAAAATAAATACATGCACTTTGATGTGTTGTTTGAGTCTCAATAGGTTTTCCACTCCATAAATATTTTTTTCTGGAAATCACCTACATCTTTGGGTTATACTGTACACAATCTCAAAGATCTCTTAATACAGTGGTGCCATATCATACACAAAAGCCAAAGTACGGTGTTCATAATTTATGCTATCGCAAACATTCAAATACATTTTCTGCAAATTATCACTTGGTCATTAGCACTTAAGAAAATGTCTTGACACCTTCTGATTTTCCATGGCAGTTTATTCATTTTAACATTTTCCAAGCATCTCCCATGAGTGCAAAACGTGTCTTTAAATTTTCAGGGTTTTCCAGGATGTGTAGGAATCCTTGAAAAGATGAAATGACAACAGTTAGTGTTGTAACACACCAGTTCAAACTCAAGTCTCCTACATGAGAAACCAAACATTTTGCTCACATCAGATGACTAGCAAGCATAAACAGTTGCAGTCTAAGCCATTCCCACAGAGAAATCTGTCACACGTTTCTTGCCATTCAGCTGAGTGGCTTTAAACTCTATTACTGTCCCACAAAAGAAATCAAATATCTACCAGTCAACCAAAGTAAAATCCCCCTGCCAAGTAAGATATTTAGGTTTACAAGGCCTACCTACTCCTGCAGAGTAATGGATAAATCTACAAATCAGTGCGCTCTCTCTCTGCGATCTGTTAGCTCAATGCAGCCTAGTGGGGCCCTCTATTTATAGACCTCTATTTAAGAGGTCAGCATGGAAGCAGGAACAGGATCTGATGGATCTGAAATGCGCCTCATTCTCTGAATCAGAACTTTAAAGTGAAAGACTCAAGCAGTGCTATGCTGCTCACTACTGCCAATTCTGCTGATTATCTGGGCCCTTACTCTTTTACGATGACAAAGACAATGTTTTCTCACTCAACATTTCAGTATCTCCAATCTACTGCTCATTTGAGGTAATCTTACTGACAGGGCCTTGATACTTGGCTAACATCACCGTCATGCCTGTCAAACCACTTCTTTCACGCCGACAGGAGCGCTGTGATTCTGGAGGATCCCGCTTCCATCAAAAAAGAAAACGAAAAAGACAATAAACCAGGTGACTCAGAATCATATGGCTTAATTCCCCACCAGCATACACATTCTACACCATTACAAAACAGGCAAACCCTTCACTTTGGCAGGACTTACTGTATGTTGATGTTTCCTTTGTTTTGCCTTTGGGGAAAAAAAAACTAATGGTATCATATCATATCACATCAACACCAAGATATTTTACTGACTGCTGGAAGCAAGCCTTGTAATGAGTATAATTCTATGCATGTCACATTTACATTTTTTTCCCACCACCTTTAAACACACCCGTCACACCGGTGATATCTAACCTTCATTTGGCTACCTGCGTTCTGCTTGTTTTGTTTTGTAAGCATTGACAAAGTGTCACTTCCAGCCAGTTAAAGTAAACAACCTTCTCTCAGCCTCTGCTGCAATTGATTACAGCTGAGTGTAGGATGTTTACATGAACTGAGTCTGAATAACTATGTTATGCAGATTACGGACATAGGCCCCCAAAAGGCAATGCTATAGATCAAACATTCATTTACCTACTGGGCCTAACTGTTAACTTTTAGTTACACAGCCTTGCCATACAATTACATTTTGATTTAAGAGAAGCAGGTCACATAAATGGACAGACTAAATTCAAACAGCATGTCTGCCTACTTAGTCCATTTCCGTGGAGCTGGAGGCAGTCGGCAGCAGCAAACATCAGACTGAAAGCTTTGCTGATAGACAGCTTCCAGTCGGGGATGTTTACAGCTCCAAACTACCTAGTGCAGTTGCAAATTCATCTACTGCCAATTATGCACCGTCAGAGACCCATTCACAATGTTGTCAAATCATGGAGAAATCTAGACAGCAACAACAGGACACCCCTCAACTTTTGTAAATCTGTTATAATAGCTCAATGCCAGAAACAAGCTAAAAAAAAATGGTGTGGGCCTCTACTTGGTGTAAATCTGGTAGGGACAGTAAAGGGCATGGGGATGGAAATGTCACCAGGGTAACAGACTGACTGCCGCTGCTCCTGAGATTATATTGTGTCTGTAGACAATCCAGATTCCAATGTCAGAGACTGTTGTCTGCAGTCCGGTGTTCACAAAAAGTACTACAGTAGGAGCAAAGTTAGCCAGCCTGACGTCCTGTCCAGGGTAAAAGTAACAGTCTGGCTGGCTAATCTCACACTGATGCTAAGGACAAAAGGAGACTTTCAATGACAACACAGCTCACAGTGGCCACAAGGAATAAGATTTTCAGCCACCAGCTTACTGTGAATGATCCAATAAGCCTATTGATCTATTTAACAAGTAACAACTATTACGTGCTCATATGAATAATGTGCCAATTAGGAAAACTTTGTTTACCTGGAGTGCCTTGTACTTGCTCAGCCATAATTAATCAGTTAGCTAGCTTGCTATGTAATATAACATTTGCAACATGAGGTAAAGAACATTAACGTTAGCTATAAAGCTAAGGTTAGCTAGTTAGCTAACCAGGCAGCTTGATGCAGTGTAACGGTGTTATGTCAGTTAAGTTTCACTGCTGGGAAACATGCAGACTGTTGCAAGGCCAGCTACTATGTCCTGTCCTGACTGCCATAGAGAATAAGCTAACTTAATTAGCCAGATAGCATTAAGTAACCTACGTCAGCTGTCGTAAACAATATACTATAGTTAGCGAACTAGACAAAGTAACTTTGTCTTGTCAGGGTTGCAGCCAGAGCAAACATTTTGATGTGTTAACTCGCTACCGCTAACTCACGTTAGCCAACGACCTAGGCTAGCTAGCTCGCTGACATAGCTATCTTATGTTAGCTTGCCTGTGACTCTACCCTTCTGCTGACTGATGCTTCCTTACCAGCGAATAAAACGAGCATTTCCAGACAACATCAAAGCAACATCCTTTGCAATGGATTATTATGAAGTTTTAGTTGGTTTTTGTCATGTTCTGACCAGCCTGTTAAGTTTCCTTCCGTTTTCATTCACTTGTCTTTATTTTGACCTTTGGTTACTCGACACCAACATTGACGTCATTGCCATGGCAACAGAGTCCCGCCTACCGTGTGCTGTACAGACTGGGAATAATTGCATTTACATTTTACACTTGACATTTTAGGCATTTAGTTGACACTCTCATCAAGAACGATTTACATAGCATACAATAGCATATACAATATCAGGAAAGTCAATTCACTAAACCCAAAGCCCTGACCTACTGTTATTTAACACCAAAACTGCTTTAATCAACTACATTTCTGGGGACAAAATGGAGCAATGACTTATAACTGACAAGATATTATTAGTCAGTGTGATAAATTACATTAACTGGACACAGGTGATGCATTCATAACAGATCTAAAAGCAAGTCATTGTATCTATATTCAAACCTTATGATGAGAGACGTGGAGCAGCTGAAATAAATTCATTGTTGGCGAGTAGATACACAGTGATATTTTTCTAAATTACTCTCATTATAATCAGTAGGACACTTTTATTCCATTCTTGCTTTTGCTTCCAGTGTTTACCTAACAGAGGTAGAGTCCACTGTCTAGTGCAATCGGTGCTTGAGGGAAATTGTCAGTCTGTCAACATCCCACTGACAATCACTAAAACTCCCCGTCACCCTGACATGTAACCTTGGTGAAGTGTATTGGCTAGGCAAATCGCTTGTGGTCTTATTCGTATGGTAATGAACCTACATGTGCGTGTTCTTATGGCATAGGTATACGAATGCATGAATCATCATTATGCAAGTGTTCAGTTCCTGTAAAGTGTTACTGTGATTTTTATGTCTCTCCACCATGGTGCATGGTATGTAGGACATTATGTCAGCTGTCTGTCTCTGTCTCTGAACACAATAATACTTCACCACAGGTTCATACTCACACCACAGGTTCCCCCTAAAGTGTAAATGATCTAATTAGATTATGGAGCACCTTGCTGCATACATTTGCATATCAATGAGGAAAAACAGATTTTCTTGAAACTACTATAACTCCTTAATGCTTTAAGATACAGGGTTCATATTGATACCACTCATGTGTTATCTGAAGACAAGTATGTTGACATAGAAATATGAAATATGAACCTTCACATATTATCAGATGGTCCAAACCACAATGCCACTATGCGCTTTGGACTGCTTTCTAGTGACATATTTCTCTATCAGAACACTCTCTGTGCTAGTTTGATTGGATTTTTGTTGGGTTTATATCACAGTGAATCAAGTTGAGAGAGTCAGATGTGCTGGGAAACTGCCTTGTGCTGCATGCTCCACATGAGGTCAGGCTGGAGCCATCTACTGCCATCCTCATCATGATACAATACACTCATGTTAACTGTGAGCCTTTTGCGATAAATGAAAGGACATTCATTCAGTATTTGATATTCAGTGCACATGAATGTGTGAGACTACCTTGAGTACCCAATTTCTGGTCACAAGTGTAAAGCAAGACCAGCGAATGCAAATTTCTAAAAAATCTCATTGAATGTATAATAATAACAATATTCATTATATTTTGGGAAAGTGGTGTAGCCTACGGCATCGAACGCTGTTGGAGATTTCTTAATAATTCATATAACATATCTCAGTTATTACTTATGAAAAGACCAGGCAAAGAAAATCCATCTATAACCTAACCAGGAAAATTGATTCCCTTGTCATTTTGTGTGGTCTGAAATTGCCCAGAGCTATTATGAGAGAGACTGATTTTCTCTGTGCAGTGGAGTGGAACATTCTCTCCTTGTATAGAGCTTTTTGCAAGCCTCTGCAGGTGGACAGATTCATGAGCAACAGCATTGCTAAAAAGGTATGTTGTCATGTGCTGCCGGCCAAATGCACTAAACACGTTAAACTTTATGGCCTGTTTTAACCAGATGGTTTCTGGTTAAAAAACATGGATTTGTTTTGAATTTGTCATACTCCTTATGGTTCGCTGTGCTTCTATTTCTCTTTGTTTCACTGAAATGTGCAGATTGATGTACATTGTGTTTTTTTTTTATTTGTCTCATACACTAAAATACTTAGATGATGTGATTCTGCTGAAGAAGCCTTTTTTAGAAAAGAGGGCTCTTGAGGATGAAAGGCCCTAAAATAAGCCATTTTTCATATATTTTTTTTTTCTGAAATGCACAGAGAGATTAATAAAGCAAATTAAAGGTTGATTCGCCGATTCAAGCAAATTTACTTAAGCGCCATTAGCAAAACAAAACTTTTTTGAGAAGTCCATGGAAGGAACACATGCCTGGTTCTACTGTGCACAAAAAAAACCAAAACAAATAATAAATATAAAACTATTAGTTTGCTCTCCATACTATAGAAATGAGAAGTCTCGCATTTTGGAGGTATGGAAATCATACATATTCAACATCATTGCCATGTTATGGCAATTTCTCCATGAATTCATTTTGCTCATCCACAGATTTGCACCTAGGACCTTGGAATTCTCACAACAATATGATTTATTTACCAAATACGCAACATAGCATGTTTGCACCAACAGATATTCCTGTATATAATGGAGCAACAATCGTAAAAACTCAAGGTTTTTGTGCACAGTGTAGCCTTGTACTGTGAGTGAGAGGGAAAACTACAGACAACATTGCTATGGGAAATAATGCACTTATGCGCTTAAGGCCTTGGGAAAGTGGATTTGAATTGCTTTTATTTCCCCCTGATGTAACAATCAAGTGAAGTTTTACCCATTCACAAAGACTAAAAAGGCCATATATTGGATATAAGCACTCTTATTAGAGAGGTAGCTGAAGTGTCCTTAGCTCTAAATCAGACTGGGGAAGGTATGGATCTGCAGTTTTATCCAGAACCCCTTATATGGAGAAATGAACCTGCACTACAATTCTGGGACAGTAGTGGGGTCTATTGCTGTCTCAGTCTTAAGTATTTGCAGAAAGTCCTGTTAAGTGTCCATATTGTTTTGCCCCTTTAAACCCAATGGCGTAGGTGTGATCACCTTAGAACAAAGCACTGTAGTCATTCAGCTCTGATGGCAGAAAGGCCTTTCTGAGGATTGAGAAGTTGGTGGTGGTGATTAAGCAGAAGTGTTTTCTGTGCAGACACTAGATAAACTTCTTCACTAACCACACTAGAGATCTTGATGCCGAAGGGACATTGTGGGACAGTACAGCACCCTGTTGAAGCAAACAGTTCAGAGAGGGCAACACAGTCTGAGAGGTTTGGTAGAAATGTATAGTAATAGTTCACAAGAAATCACAAAAATGATTGGAAATTTTCTGGCTTTGGTACAGTCAGCGCTCTAGTGATTTTGTCCTGAGTTCTGCGAAGGCCATGTCTGTCAAGTTTGTGTCCACAGTACCTGATTGAATCCTTAAGAAAAGCACATGTGTTCTTATTGGCTCCAAATCAATACTCATCCAGTCTGGTCATAACTGCCTATAGGTTAACATCGTCAGGTCCAGTTACTAGGAAATCATCTGAGTAGCATTGTGTGCCAGAGATACCTTGTGTCTATGGGATGCTGCCATATTGCTGGGGCACCGGTAATGCTGAATACCAGGTAAAAGCCATTAGAGGTATTTATGGTCCGGTATTTTCATGTACCCATCCCTTATGCTTGTGCATCTACTCTTCTTGTGTTGTCCTCCAACGAGTCCGGGAAACCTTCTTTGGGAGAAAAAGATGCACCGGCAAAATTTGGTTTGGCTATTCCAATTCCCTGCATTGGCTTCCCATTCATTTACAGTAGGAATAATATTTCATAATTTCTGCCAAATAGAGTCTATAAGATATTGTGAAATGAAATGCAACACTGAAAATGAACAGCCACACAATGCCATTTACCAGATCAGTTTTTATTAGTGCACATGGAGTGCTTGAACCTCTTCATTATAAAGTTACCTTGGCAACAAGAGGGCTCCTATGTTTGCGTTTTTCAGTTTGCCATTATGGTCGACTGCCATCCTGCAGTGCTGACCTGTGTGGTGTATTTTAGGCCACAATGTGAACGCAGCATTTGAAATGGCCCGTTGTCACTAATATTGTTCAGGGGAAAGAAGACAGTAGCGGCCACATCTACTTTAATGGACAGTAATGTTTTTTAGACAGTCTATGGAGTTCTACAATCACACCCAAAGGGCTATAAGAGCTTTTTTATACAATGGGTAGTTTCAGCCAATGAATGTGATTGGTCAGGGATACACAACACAATACATTAATATGGAGCTATATAATCACTCCCCACAGAACCAGAGACAATTGGTTACAGGCCTTGTGACCCAGCAGACAGAATGGTGCACATTATATCCAGAAAGTGAAACCTCATGAAGGTTTGGTGAAGCCCAGTTGGCTACAGAGCAGACATCCTTAACCAACTTCAGATACGTCAGGTGTAATTATGCCACATTAGGGCATGGAGTCACCTTAGATACACCTAGAGCAAACCTAGTAATGGTATAGGAGGGTTGGACCTTCACGGAGGTCTCCTACTCTTTTGGCTGAAGGCAAGTCTAAAGTAGAGCGGTCTTGTAAGACATCATGCAGCACACCAAAGCCCGTCAAATCCAAAAGATCAAAGGGAGCTTTGCACCGTGGATCTAGCAGCGTGACAGCTCCCATGAAGGATGAAGTGGATTATGGCCTAGTTTTAGGTAGAGCGCACCTTTCATGAACTGAGTGACGAGGCCATGGGTTCACGGTGTTCCACTGCCATCACTGAAAGATATCTGCCAGGTAGAACTTGATGGTTGAACCTGACAGGACCTGCTCAAATTGGTCTTGTAAATAGGTAAAAATAGCCTAATAAATTGACAGCATCCCTTCCCTTCCTAGCACCAAAGGTCAAATGCACGGCGTCCGAATGCACGGCCGATTGCGGTCGACGCGCCAGCACTCGGGGAAAAAAAGCGGAAAAGGTTTCATTTTTAAGCGTTTTTTTTTCTTTTTTCTTTCTGCCAAGTATTTTGAGCAGTTAAATGAAAAAGGAAATCGATCAGGCAACTTTTTGAGCGGAGGATTGCAGGGGCTCGTCATTTTCACCACTTTCGCCATTCTCTTCACTCCTCTCCATAGACGGTGAATAGCATCTTGCCACTTTACTGCTGTTGAGTGCTGTTAAGGCAAACAGAAGAGCAATCTTCAGACACAATGATTTTGTTTTGCCAACAAGTCTCATTCATGTAGCCGGTGCCCAATGAAGCCATGTCCCAGCAGCCATAGAACTCCATTGTATTAAAAAAAAACGATTAAAAACACATCACAGAGCCATGCCGTTGCTCTGGGCAGCATATTTCATCATCACAATGCACCGGGGCCAGCCGACATTTTCCTCAATTAACTTAATAAGCTGACCGTAAACACGTTTGCAATCTCAGGAAAGTAGTTCGGTAGCACAGAAAATAGTCCCTGGCATAATGAAGAATTTGTTCCCATTTGAATTTGATTTGGTAATAACTACAACAGCCTGACTTTTCGTGGTAGCAGTTAGCGATTTTTAAAATTGAAACTATGTCTTTGTGAGCTGTATTTCAAGGTTTTTAGCTTACAATTGGAGCCAGTGACTTCCAGGTTGGCGGCTAAAAACGGTACGTGGGAAGTCAGAATGTAACGGGAGTAGAGCAAGCGCATTGTTGATTTTGTTATTTTCATAGGATTTGTTGACGGTAAGCAATGCATTAAAAAACACCGGCCTTATCCTTTAACTGTTTTTAACAGTGCTTTGTGAATGTTACTTGAATGTTACTTGAATGAATTCAATTAACAGTGCTGTGCTGTACCTTATCCTTGCCTTAAAGCTTGAAATAACTCACTGCCCATCCAGCTCATCCTCAACGGCCTTGGAGGATTTATGTTTTGTGTTAAGTAAGGCTGAAGCTACTCATGTTATCTCACTCCATCAATAGCAAATACATTAACAATATCTAGTCGCTGCAAGCACACTATTAATTTACCACGACCTGTCCCTACAGGGGCAGAATGATTGTTGGAGGCAACGAGGTGGATCTGCTTACCCCTCCCTGGGACACGGTGTCGCTGCTGGGGGATCAATGTCCGTTGAGCGCAGAGGAAGAGGGGCAGGCAGGCAGCCAAGCAGCCGGCTGGAGGAGGAAGCCCTCCACCTCCAGCTCGAGTGACGCTGTCACCTAAGAGGTCCCAGCAGGCTCCGCAGAGACAGAGAGGGATGTGCCGCCTGATGCTGGAGCCATGTCCTTTCACACAGAAACATGGGCCATCGCCCCTCAAAGGTTGAAGAGGACAGAGGTAATAGATATTGCGGGCTCCGGTTCATGACAGGAAAAACCCAGACCGCCATTGACAGTTAATTGTCAGTCAGACATTGAGACATTTATCACTTGGAGAAAGCAGCAGTGGCTCTCGCTTATGCCGCGTTGGATCGGCTCAAGTTGACAGCGCATCTCTCGGCGCACACTTAGAGATATCAACATAGGAAAACAAGCTTTCACTGACTAAGTAAGAACATTCAGTATAGGTATTAACGGCTCTTGGCAAGTCAAAGAAGGCTCTTCAGCGTATTGCATTGCTCAGCTTGACAGTTTGAGTTAATGCTTTATGCTCAAAACCATCATTATACCACAATGACTGTTTAATGTATTTAATCCAAAGTAGACAGACTGTTTAGAGATGATTTTGTGACTGATTTCAGATCTCTATATGAGTCTTTAAAACTGTTCTACTGCATGAATTTGAAAAACATATTTTCAAAGTTGCTGAAAAAGGGGAAAATTGGATGCTTCTCCTCATGGAGCGTAATTCAAATCTTTTTGTACGAGCAGTAATCCTAGACTCCAAGTAGCCAAGGGTAACTTCCCGGCCCTTCAACCCATAATTCTCTCCTTTGACCTCTCCGATTCAAAAGAGGCTGGTGCAAGTTATCCACCCCGCTGCTGTATAAATAAGAGACTGCATCTTGGGAGTTGATAGCCCCCAGAGAAAAGTTCCTGCATCAGCGAGTTCCCCGCGACTGTTGGCCTCAGCGGGGGTTAAAGGTCAATAATAGAGCAGTCGCAAGCAGAACACGTAACGCTGGGGGTTTATGGCGCCGCCTGGATCGGAATTCACTTCGGGGAGGTGTGTGAATACGGGATGGATGGTTTGTGAGCGGATGATATAGATACTTTTGAAGATACCAGGTTTTACACAAATTCAAATTCTTCGCAGACAGTAATTCCTGTGGGCGGTCGGCCGACAAGAACGTTGAAACAAAACTTCCCATCGCATAGTTTGACATTGAAATATCAGACACGCAGAAAATCGAGTCTTTGATCTGTTTCATCATGAAGGATCGCTGGGTCATATAAAAATCATGGCTCAAAGGACGTGCTATGCGTGTTATGCAAGAGCACATTATGAATCAAAGGAGGGATACTGAAGCCGCGTTGATAGGAGCAATCCAACTGAATGTAATTTTACGGTAATACATTCTGATTCTTTCATCTTTTCTCATTTAGCTGTGTTACACTAAAACCGGCCGCCTTCTGGCGCAATCACACATTTCTCTGAAAAAGTCACAATTCCTTGCCTGAGAGGCTCCCAGCTGCCAGCATGCAAATACTCTTGCGAGGCCCCACTTGATGTGCCTTTGTCTTCTCGGTTGCTCCGAGGGAATTGAAATTCCTCGTGTGAAATGATATTTGAAGTGATTAAAGGGAGTCATTCAGCGGAGTTGACAGTTCTAATGGAGAGCAGCAGCCGCTCGTCCGGCCCTAATAGCCAGACGGGCCTGCTGACAGCTGCTGCAGGAGCTCAGGAAAGCTGTGATGAACTATAGTGCGAGAAAGCGCCAGGCGGGAGACATGTTCTACCATCTCACTTAAAAGGCCACTGTTTGTTTTGTTGCAGGGAGATAGAGACAGAATAATTAAAGCACCGTGGCATAGTCTAAAGAATACTGAACACTCTCCAGAAATCCTCTAAATGATCTTGGTATTGACTATTGTCCGACACAAACCCTTAGAGACTTAGGAGAAATTTTGACTTGACTTATGAATAACCGGTAAAGAGTGAAGCACGGTCTTGCTTCCTACAATTTAGGAACACATCAAAAAAAAAAAAATTGTTTGAAAAAGTTTTTATCCTCTACAAAAGTAGAAAAGGTTATCCGTGCTTTTATCTCCTCTCGTTTAGACTGCCGCAACTCCCTCTGTTCCCGCTTCAGTCAGAAATCACTCTCACATCTCCGGCTTGTTCTGAACACAGCAGAGAGGATTTTAACTGATGTCAAACTAAGAGACCATATATCCCCGATTTTAGCACCTCTCCACTGGCTGGCAGTTAGATATAGAATTGATTTGAAGGTTTTACTGATCATGTGTAATGCTCAGCTAGGTCCGGCCCATAGCCACATTACAGACCTTTTAATTCCCTGTGAGCCAGAGCTCAGACTTCATATTTTTCCTCAAGCCTGGTCTCCCAGAATTCCGTGAAATCATCAAAATGCATGTTAAAATATGTGCTCCGTGCACGAAAAGGGAGAGAAATACATTTTTCCACCACGAAAGGATGTGGAGGAGACATGACTAGAAACTGGTAGTAGTAATACATTTACCTTCAACTCCAACAACTTGGGTTCAATTCCCAACTCATGCCAAGAAGTTTTCTACTAAAGTTTTGCTTTTTAGCTAAAGTTGTCTTTATTTAACCATGACCAAAAGTTTACTCTAACCTTAAACTTGCAACAAGCAATATCAGACCTTATTGCTGTTTTCACCCCTTTTCTAAAGCTTGTTGTCAAATTCCACTCATGAACGAAGCTCCTCTCGGCCATTCAGTAGCTTTTCAATTTTTAAAACTAGCTTGTTTGCTCCCTTGCTCTTTAAAAGCAGCCCTCTCCCCCTCCCATTTCTGAAAAAAAATCTTGTAATGGTGGAATTGATAAAGCGAGCGAGTACACTTGTTAAACTAGTAAACTTGCCACCTACCTCTTCACTTGTAAATGTGGGACGTAACCTTCAGCGGGAGAAAAATCTGGAAAAGTGAGGTATGGTTAGCTTAGCTGTTAGCCTTTATGCACGGTTTGTCCTTAGTAGGCCTCCATAGTGCAGTGGGTTTCCTGTGCTTTATTTACAGATGTGTTGCGGTTTCTGTTACCCTCTAGTAGACGGAAAATTGCTTATTGCAGCTTTAACCAAACTGACTAAGCTGCCTAACCTTAACCAAAGTTGTTTACTTGCCGAATCATAACCGTTAGCTAACCTTTTCACATGGACAAACAGGTGGAAATGTTGCAATTGTCACATAAACCTTTCTTGGTGGAGGGAGTTCATGCTCATTTCACATAATTTGATGAGACTGTGCTGTTTCCTCAGTCTAGACTCAAGACCAAAGGTGATTTTACCATCAGAGCCTCTGGAGTGGGGAATGACCCGCCTGAGGAACATTCCCTATCATCTTTTAAATCACGTCTTTAAACACACTTTTATAGACCTGCTTTGATGTCGCCGTTTTTGATCTTGTTCGTTTTTAATCTTGTCGTTTTGATCTCATTTTATTTTATTTATATATTGATTCTTCCTTTAAACCCATTTTCTCTTTAATATGTTTTTATCTCCATCATATATTTTACTATTCTCGTTTTTATGCCTTCCTGTAAAGCACTTTGGAAACTTTGCCGTTATATAAGCACTACAGTAACTAAGGCCATGATTATGATTGGTTATTATTTAGTGTGTTACATGAAATGTATCATACCCCTAAATTCTATATCACAGCAAAATTGCCGGTGTTAATTTAACTCTTGAGTGTAAAAAATCAAAAATGTGTTTCGATCAGTCTAGACCCATCAGGGTTAATTTAACACTTTATATAGTTTTGAACAGCTGCCCCCCCAAAAAAAGCAGGGTCATCCCTATGTTCCCTCAGCCCTATGTTCCCTCATGAATCCCCCCCCCCCCCCAATTAGGCCCTATGTTCCCTCAGCCCCATGTCCCCTCAGCATCAGAGGGTTAGGGGGCAAAAGGGGCGAAAACATTACCTCATTGGTGGAGGTTCTGATCTGAGGGAACATAGGGCTGAGGGAACATAGGGCTGAGGGAACATAGACACGCTCCCCCTAAAGCCATATCAGCACTTGTCAAGTCAAAATAATTACCACTGAAACATCAATACATATTAACACATGCAAAACATGCAAAGAGGTTAACAAAAGTGACCTTTTCCCATGTAATTTACAGGTGCGGGTTATGTGTTTTTTTTTCAAAGGCGGTACAGGGAATGAGATTCCTGGCTTCCAGTCGCTGACAGACTGCTGCATCCAAAACGTCAAGCAATCTGCCGTTTCCCCGGGGCTTCGGCGCTTGTTTCGAACATTCCCAATTTAAAAAGATAATTATAATTTCTCAGAATCTCCACCTTTTGTAGCTGCCACTCAACGCTGCTCCCTATAAGCCACAGTCGTTCCTGTGCTGGAATGGATGTTTCCCAGTACCAGCCGACTCAGAATCAGACACTGGTGCTTGTTGGGAGAAAGTCAGAACCAATTACCTTTTTTTTTTTCCCAACCCTTCCATCTTTCCTTTGTTCTTAACAAGGGCTAATGGAGGATTGCTGTCCAGATTACTGTAAAACGTATGAGGTTTTTATTTCCTCCACTCCTGCACTAGTCTGGCTTTCATTCATTTACTTAATTTAGGGATTGGCTTTTACCTCACACCAGATACAGAAGGACTGTATGTTCTTGGTTGTACTTGTATTCTTACTTTAGGCAGACTTTACAGATGAAAGCTCCTTTCTGCCATCTGCCATTGCCCCTGGATATGAAACGCGATCGCTCCCCGAGAAAAAGGCAGGGAATCGCACAAAAGAGAGCCTTCTGCACGCTGTGTGATATTCCTCCCCATTAACAATGCTTGGGGGTATTTTATTTCCAATGGTAATTCCGTCAATTGTTCTCCTTTCTTATGACTTTCTAGGACAGGAAGACTGTTTGTTTGATCTCCTGCTCCGTGATCACCCCCCCTTTGTTTGACACTGTACCTCCTGAGGCCAGATGTATCACACTTGGCCTCGCCGTGCACTGCACACACACAAAGAGAAAACTGCACATGCACATACGTTCATTCAGATTTATAAGCGCTTGCTGACACCAAACAAATGATGCTTACACCATCAGTATGCATGTCAGAAATCACCCAGCATTGTAGAATGGTGCACACCTGAATGAGAACGAAGCCCACGCCCAGTCAGCTCTCACAATTAGCGGTGAGGTTGATGTATTACTCCCTGTTCACCACACATTTCATTTCTCAATTAGCTCATTCACTCACAATGAGAAAACAGTGGAAGAAAATAACACTGAAGCTAAGGGAGTGTGACTTTGCAGGCTGTTGAGTTAATTACTATTATCTGGCTGAAGATGTCTCAGTATACGAGGATATGATCTCTCTGTATATTAAATATCACTCCACTTACATGTACTGTAGCTGATGTGTTATGGTTTGTAACAGGCCAGGCATCGACTTAACCAATTTTTTTTTACTCCATTTCATTTCTTACCAATTAATCTCTATTTTGCATTTTAAGAAGGAGACATCAAACATTACAAGATGTAGGTCAGCCCATGGCGCTTACAGTGTGCTATATACTGCACACTGTATTTCCAGTGCTAACTGAAGAGATTCATTCCAAAGTAAGATTTCCACCAGTTGGAAAATCTAAGTGACGCCAGATCTTGAAATGATTGGAAGCATAAAACTTCAACAAATGATGGTACTTTTTAATGGCCATTATTTAACTTTGGACTAACTGAGCTACTACTACTAACTGAAGAGTTTCATTCCAAAATAAGATTTCCACCAGTTGGATGAAGTGACACCAGATCTTAAAATGATTGGAAGCACAAATAATGGTACTTTTTAATGGGCATTATGTAACTTTAGTCGTCGGTGGACAAAAATGGAAACAGTTTCTCAGACTTCTTCAGCGATACTTTAAGGCTGCTGAAGCGTGAATGCCGAGTAATGATTTTTTCCCTCCCAAAAAAATGAATATATAGCATCATTACCCTTTTTTTAGGCATTTGCAGTAACAGACAGACTTACAATGAGTGAACAGCTTAGCTTCTGATGGACATATTGACTGTTCCGGAGATCGAACCATGTGACCTTCCTGTCACTTTTCTGTTACAGGATGAACTCTCAAACCATTCAGCTGCCCTGCCACTCAGGAAAGCTTAATATTACACTCTATATTCTGTCAGTTTTGAGTATTTTTACCACACAGTGAAACCCTACATTTTTGCATTGATATTTTGTATATAACATTTGCTTTTTCCACCCACACCCATATAAATCCCCGTCTTTGCAAATTCCTCTTCTAAATTGAAACTTCACATGGAAAGAAGTGGACATATCTCTGATTGTTTATACATCTGGCCCCCCGGACAAGAAAAAAGCGGCCGAGTTTCCTTGGTTATCCGCGGCTGACGAGGTGCCACAGACACTGCATGAAGGGAGATGGAGGATTTGGCTCGCTCCGGTCCTCTTCATCCCCACAGATCAGTTGTCTAGACTGGACAGGTAAATCCTCTCCTCAGCCCTTCTCCTCCCGCTGCTTTCAGCACCATCTTTGATCTGCCATCACAGAGCCTAATGGCTCACACAGGAAATTACACATTCCCGCCACTATGAAGGCCCGGCAATTCGGCTTCCTTTCTCCCCTCGCCCCGTCCATCTTCCTTTCCCCCTTATGCTCTGACAAGTGCTACTTTACACCACTCCTGCCTTTACACAAACAGTCAGATGTGACAATCAAAGCAAATGCGCTCTTTGGACACATTGGTTTTCACATGTCAACGATTTGTTCTTCTGTTTTGTGATGTGACAGTTTGTTTTCACATGTAGTGACCTGCCATTACATGAGACTATGTTTGTTTAACGTGGGGAAAGTTGATTTCACATGCAAAAAAACAACATGAGGCCAAAAAGCTCAAGTGCTTTGAATTCACATGTGTATTTTTACATGTGAAAACACACATGTAAGGGGGATTTCAGTATTTTAATATGCTTTTCCAGTGCTCTAGGGCAGTTCATCCTCTAATCTAAGATGGCACATGCATGCAATGCTCCATTAACAGTTGACTGGATAAAATATAAAGGATGACTGTGAGAGCAAGCATGTTGGATTTCTGGCCATATGGGTAGGTTTTCCACAATCTGTAGCTGTTAACTGTTAAGATAAAATAAAGCTCACTTAAAGTGCTAATCTGCGACGTCCTCGTTCTTTTTATTTTGCCTCCATCTTTGCTGCTCAGCGCTCATTGCTGTGGTGTTTCTGCCCTGCGCTTCACCTGTCAATCAAATAGTGTGGGCGGAGCTTGGATTTTCCGTTGATGTAGTTGAGTTTGAGTTTCTGAAGGAACAGCAGATGCAAAAGCTTTCATGCACTGGATATGGATTGAATCACTGTTGTATTATATCAGTGAGCGATGGGGAGTAGCAAACAGACATTTTTTTCGATGAAAATGTCATGGATTACTACTTAAAGTGAAATCCTCAAATAAATACTCCATGAGTCCACAGTCAGTCTGTCAATAGAGCAGTTTCAGACACATCGTGCACACTGATGCCTGTGCCACATATTGAATTGCATTGCGCTTTAATGATGCTCTGATATCATATAAACAAGCCATCCGATTCCACTTCACCAAAAAGAAAGCAAAGGGCATGACAATTTAACCGTCCAGCAAACAATCTACTGAAGGCACGTATGGAAAAAAAACTAACAAGACATTAAATCTAAATGAGGTAATAACTGAGCTGGTAGCCCGTGTTCAAATATGTATGAAAATGAAAATAAATATGCAGGAATGCTGGCGCGTTACAGATGGAGATTCGTCTGAACTAGGGCTTCGTTAAAAAAAAAAAAGAAAAAAAAAAAAAGGGCAGAGCTGACTTGGAAAGCAGCGTTCGGAGAGTATTGGAGAATACCCCTGGGCTGTGTGGTGGTGGGTGATGCTATCATAGTATCATTGCACTTGCGCTTAATTGCTGTGGCTAATGATGACGGGAAATGAAATCACCCACTAAAGACCAAGTTTCCCGCAGAATAATTGCTGTTGTTGACCTTGTGCCTTTTCTCTGATATGCAAGTGCATGACAATCCCTCTCTGTACACAACCGGCAGCTTGCTCACTATACATCACAGGCTGTTCCAGGCTCTGGGGCTGGTCTACTGAGCTGGTATTGGTTAAGGACAAAGGGAAAGATGCAAACTGAGTGCGTGCATTTGTTTTAGATTTCAAGGTGTAGGATTTGTTTGATAAAAGTCATTTTTACACCATGCTTTACCTCATTATCTTAGTTTAGATGGTTTAGAGGAGTAAAAAGATTAAATTTGTGGTGCTTCATTGCCATCCTTTTTCCATGCAATACAGTTTCCATATTTAGACTTTTTTTTTTCAGTATTTTCTATATAATTGCCATTTTTTGAAATGAAACAATCAAACAGACTTTCTTATAAAAAAAAAAAAAATCTACCAGTACCAGTTTATTTTAGGATACATCGCAAACAAGAATAATAATATGCGGGAACATCTTGAAAAAGTTTATTGAGGCTGAGTCAGAAATGAGGGGGGGGGGAAGGGAGAGGTGCATGAAAATAAAAATAACTGCTTGGGTCCCTTTTATCCTGAGGTGAAACAACACCCATTCTAGGAAGTGACTGCTGGAGAATTTCCATAATGAGTGTGAAGCACTTGGGAATGACACCCAGTCGAAAGTTCATGAGTCTTGTCTGTAAAATCCTGCAAGTCTTGTGCTGTGTAAACAGCTAATAGGTTAATTTGAGGTATATGTGTGCGTATGTATGTGTTTGTTGTGTACAGTATGTACATATATGCATACAAGCACACACACACATACATATACACCTATATAGATGTGAAAACAGCAAATAAAACTGACCTACACTGTCAGTTGGAAGTCAGCTAGTATAGAATAGTATAGAAAAGTTTTGTTCTCCGTGGATTTACTGGTAAAATACAATATTACATTTACAGTTCTGCCTCAGAATCAACTAACTACACAGCAATACATATTGTGGCATAAAAATCAATCATTAAGCAGTACAACAATGACCCAAACCGGTGTTAACTACAAACACGTCTCATTAGAACGCTGTTTAGAGCGTACAAGTCAAATCCTGACAGCGCCCTTTACACCGAAGAAGCTTTGGCTCCAACCTCAGGTGTTTGTTAGCGGGCTGGGCTTGATGTTTTGTGTGTGTGTGTGTGTGTGTGTGTGTGTGTGTGTGTGTGTGTGTGTGTGTGTGTCTCTGTGTGAGTGTGTGCGCGAGGAGAGAAGGTCGACCTTGGGAGCACTGCTGGGCGCCATTGATTTGTTTACCTGTGCGCTGCTGACAGTTTCTCATTAGGTTTCTTTTGCACAACACTTCCAGGAGAGGAGACCGGAGTCTGCACTTCACAGCCAGAGGATGTGTAATCAATGTACCTGATAGACTGGTGCTGGCAATATAATTCTGTTGAATGGCTGTTTAGTGGATGTGAGCGCTCCATTTAGTGGCCACAATAAAGCCCCCTTTTTGTGACTGAAGCGGCATTGTGGTGCTGTATGGAAGAAGAAGAAAAAAAAAAGCATCTCGAGCAAAAAAAAAAAAAAGGGGGGGGGGGGGGGTTGAAATTACACAGAGAGACAATTAGACAATGAGAGAAACAGCGAGAGATTTTGTGTTTTATTCCACAGTCATATGACAGTCATCGGGGCGGAAAGTGCAATTTCGCATCATCAAGGCTTTTTTTTGGGGTATTCTTTCCTTCAGATAGCTCGCGTGCATTTCGCAGAACCTTTTAAGCGCAAGGGGGGGAAAAAGAGGGCAAGATAAAGGAAAAAAACATCACAGCGACATAAAAAAACGATTTTCTTTAATGCCTATGTGGAGTCTCTACCCTTCAGATCCCATTCTGTTCTTACTTTGCAAGTGACCCCATTAAAACCATTTACGCTTATTACCTCTAATTCGTATGGTTTTGAATGGGAACCCAGGACCTTTGGATCACTGTAATGATGCTTTTACTAAACAAGGCTGCACTGGGAGCCCTGGGGCTGCAGAGAAGTTAAATGAACAGAACAATTTCCAGCAAGGCTTTTTTTTTTTTGGACAATTAGCCTACTAATCAGACACACACATCAGAAAAAATATGAAATCACTCCAATGAAATAGATGATGAAGACCCACTCTATCACCCTCTCTCGTCTGACTTACAGCCTTTCATTTCCCACATTCCCTCTCTTCCACATTTGAAAAAACAAACGCTTCATCCCTCTGTTGGAGCCCTTATTTTCCTCATGTGAGCAGATGTCTGATAAAAGAGTGCGGCACGGTCACAAGGAGGCAGTATTGTCACTCTCCTCGCGACCAACCGTCACAGAACCTATACTACTCATGTGTCAGGTGTTCAGAGAGCTCCCGGTTTTGCCATTGTAACCCGGCCCGTTTCACAGAGACAAAAACCAAAGCAAAAAAAACAAATCGAAACAAAACGGAAGCCTGCCCCCCCCGGGAAAAAAAAAAAATCACAGTGTGCACGTTCCTCTCGTGAGACAAAATCAACTCCCGGACACGTCGAGGACTAATTACTCCTCAGGTGACAGGACCTCCCGTGACACCTCCCCTCCCCTCCTCTTTTTGCTCCCAATGGGATTGCGTGAAGATTGAGAGCTGACAAGACGAGACGTTTTGAAATCAGCCAGGATTTACATCAGAGTCAAGAGCGAGGGGAGTCGATTAAACTCCTGCCTCTTGTTAGGAGAGGGTAGAAGGGGGGGGGGGGGGGGGGGGGGATGTTGACTTTGGATGTTGAATTACCAAACGGTGCAGCAGCCATAACAGTATGGGTGTGCCTATTAGGCCTCGGGGTGCAAGCTGTCTTTAGACCTAGGTGTAGTCAACATCATATTTAGTGGCTGTGGGGACAGTTAGGAGAGACTGGGGGCAGCTATTCTCTAATGATCAAAATGTCACTTTGTCAGCGTAATAGCGCGCGCCGTTCTTCATCCTTTACACCCACCTGACAGAGCATCCCTCATAGCTTTGTTTACACCGGGCCCCGCGGCCCCTGTGGTTGGCCCCGTGACTTATATCAAAATGTTGGCTCACAAAACTTGATTATTTTCATTGCGGCTGATGTATTGCGATCACTTAGCGAGCTCGCCGCGACGGAGCCCGAGACGTATAGGCCCCCATCTTTGACTCGGGGACGACAATGCGAGGCTTTGTTTATGAAGACGGGAGCGCAACAGATGGCAAGCATATCTATAAATAAGTCGCTCTTCTGAATGGGAGATTAGTGCATTTGAGCCGGGTTTTTAATGGTCTCTCAGAGAGATTAAATAGTAAGCCGCTTCATAATGCGTTTCTCTTTGCAGTGAATCACTCATAAAACAGGCGTCTGGAAAGAATCAGTGGGAAAAAATCTCCAACATACTTAAGACAGGAAGTTATATTTAATAAGTGGAATGCAAATATAACACGTCTCTTGTGTATGCCGGCAAAAAAAAAAGAACTCATGAATGTTATTCCTTTTTGGCATAAAAACCGCCGCGCTGCCAGGCGAGTCAGTTGAAAAGGTTATAATGAATGCATTTTTATAAACTATTAAGTGAAGAAAGTGCTACATTCATCTTCCCTCTTGCATTTGGATCACTGTGAGACCTTTCGGGTGATAATGAAGACCTCACCAAACCAAAGGAGTGTATTCTCAACCATTTATTCTCCATCCACGATATAAATATATATCTAAAACTATCATTTAACGCCCGGAGGAGTTATTCCAGCACACAAATCAAGCCATAAAAGTAACCAATAGAACACTCCAAAGTTCACGGAGGATAGAATGTTGATAAATATACATAAACCCATCTTGGTTTTAGCCTCTAGGTCACATTTTCTCCAAGTTATTGAAATAGAATGAGAAAAAAAAAAAAAAAAAATGAACCATCTCAATTATATAACCAGTGCTGATCAGCCTACAGATAGCCGCCCACCTGGGGCTACCTCAGCATCCTCCGCAAATATCGACAGAATTCTTATCTTTTGCCCACATTTTCTAACAAATATGGTGGCTCGGCTTCATACATAACAAATCCTGTTTTTTCCCGGACCGTTAAACACCTTAAATTCTTCACAGGGACACTTTGCATTCACTGTATGTTTTCCAGGAACTACAGTTACTCATGATGCCTGATAAAGCAGATTTGTGGCTGTATCTTTAGCTGTCTGCTGCCTGGAATGAAATTGTATTTATGACTTTTTTAAGACACTATTGTCACTGACTTGCCACACAGCTGTTGTTATAGGACAGGAGACACGCAAAGTTTTGCTCCAGTGATGACCAAAAGCTTATTATGAATGCAAATGTTTCCTAAAGAACGTGTTCCTGTTTGATTAATTCATAGACACTCCCAGGAGAAAAGCATGCTTGACCTACGAGAAGGTGAATGGATTTTCCTCTGAACTATTGACAGGTTGTCCTAACAAGTAAAAGGAACCTGAGGAGTCGCACGGCGCTAATCAATCGCTTAAATGAGTAAAGAGGACACTTTTCGGAGCCTCTTGAGATGTTCCTGCCTCTGCGCTCACTCTCCGCTGAACTGTACACCTCGATGTGCGTCACCCAAACAGGGATTCGGAAGGATAAGCCTGTTTAATATATGCGTCTAACTTCGGTACGGAAGTCATTCGTATGCTGAACTCGCCCCCACATGTTGAAACCGGGGGGGAAAAAAAGAAGGGTTTAAGAAAAGCAACTAATTCACCTCGAAGAAAGTGCTCTACGCCTCCCCATTAGCCTCTACAGATCCAGATGGGGTCAAGTCATGACAGGCCGTGGTATTTTCACATGGAGTCAGTCTGACCTCTGAATAGGCAATTTCAGCAAATTTTCAGAGGCCGTTTCTAAGCGTGCACCTTCTTCATGTCAATATCAAGTCAGTCTCAGGCTGTGCAGAGACGACTTATCGAGAACACTTGTACTTCTAATCGAATTACATGTGAAACAACCCTGAAAAAATCCATATAAAAGTATACGACCGAACAGAAAATCACTGTTATATTCCTAGAGGCACTTATAGTGTGTCTGCAGTACTCATCAGTGAGTTTATAGTGACCTTATCATACAGTAATGGCATTTTCAATCTCCTGTGGTACTCTCCTATTTCTAGTCCTATAACATTCCTATAATATTCTCATATCTGTATAGGATCCTTCTAAAGTTTAGTTCAGGATTTTTACAGTTCTGTTTTGGGGTGATTCCTTAAGCAAGTGAGCAAATGTTTATGGAAAACAGATTTGATAATAGACCAATGCCTATTCCTTATCATTTTGCTGTGATTTGTATAGCATCCTTCCAAAAGTTATAATACGATTAATATATTGTACTTCTTTTTCATAAGGATAACAGATCTAATAATAGACCTGACATTTTTATTTATTTATATCTTTTTCTTTTATTTATCTTTTAAATGTGATTTTAATGCACTTTTCACTTTTCTAATCCTCTTGCACTGTCTTCTCTCTTATCTTTCTATTTCACTTGATTTGAACTGCCCTAGTTTACTTTTTAAGTCTTTTATCTTGTGGATCTCTTGTCTGTACTTTTGCACTTTTTAAATTGTACATTTTTTACCTTTACTGTATTTTTTATTACTCTGTAAAGCACTTTGAATTGCCCCAGTGTATGAAATGTGCTATAGAAATAAAGCTGCCTTGCCTTGACTTGCCTGAACCTACTTCAACCAGGGAATTACATACTGTTACATAGATATACATTTACATATACATTGACATTTTAAACATTTCAGTCAATTGGGGGTCAATGGGGTTTGGCAAGGGACAAAAGTCCAAATTTGATTTTGTAGTTTTTAATCATTATATTGGAGAGCAAAGATCAAGCAAATATTACCAGAAATCTATTTGGAAGCTAAAAAGAAAAAAAAAGTCACATCAGAGGAGGATTCAGGACCAATGTTCCCTCTAAGCTGATAGTTTGGTGACCTACTTTTACTAATTTATCACATATGTTGTCAGCCATCAGTCATTGCTCCACTTTGTCCCTAGACTAGGCTATCTTCATAAGCAGGTTTGGAAGTTTTGGTAAATGATATTAGATGCAAGGACTTTGCCATATAGCTTAGAGCAGCGATCAGCAACCATGAAAACCTGCAAAAACAAAAAAGTCTGCAGGTTTTCATTCAAACCAAACACTCCACCTGCCAATTTTAGTGATTAGCTTCAACCAGAGGGGAGGGAACAAGCCAATGAGATGAGCTGCTGTAATGTGTGTATCATCAACATTACATACAGTAGGCGGGTTGTGGAAATGCTATTAGATGCAGGTGCTTTGCCACAGCTTATAGGGTTTCTGAATCGCCGCCCCTGTTTATGTCGAGTTTATGATAATGATATGATGATGGGCGGATTCAGCACCGCGGACAGCTCCGGCGTGACGCGCCGCCCCTTCCAACCGACTGCCTGCCTGCTGTGAACGGCGACCAATAGCTGGAGCAGCCGGGACCGAGCCGTTAGTTTACCACTGGATACAACAGAGGGAGCTTCAAAGAGCCCGTCCACCCAGAGAGGAGAGGAAATTTCAGTGTGGCTGTGATGCATAGCGGGGCTCTGCGGGCTGAACACAACTCCTCCGATGGGATAAAACCTCCCGGTCAAATTTAACCGGCAACCTGACTGAGAAATGCTCTTCTAGCGAGCGCGAGTGACATTATTGCCTGCATTTCCCCCCTCCCCTCCCGCTTTAAACAAACATTTGGCGGTGCCGTAAGTTGGAGGGGCTCGAGCCAAGTTTTATCGTCTTGAATTGTATTGCAACAGAGTCATTTGCGTGGAGCCAAAAAAAAAAAACAGCCCAGGACGAGATGGGGAGCGAAAAGTACTTGCCGGAGCTTATGGCAGAGAAGGACACGCTGGACCCGTCTTTTCAGCACTCCTTGCGGTTACTGGATCAAGGTAAATGCCCGTGTTTAAATACTAGGTGTACTGTAAAGCTATACTGCCGGAGTTCAGGCCTGTTTGGAGGCAGCTGGGGGGGTCTGTCTGGCTCACAAGCTTATATTTATCCACTTTTCAGGTTTAAAGTTTGAGATTTTGTTAGTTTTGAGATGCTAGCCAAACGCATGGTGTTGGGCTAGAATGTAAAAGGGGCTTTCACTGTACTTGGCCTACTGTATGTGAAACCAGTCTACTACAAGTTATTAAGAGGTTTATGGGTGTACTTTCAAATTCCTGTTTGGTCATGGTAAAATAATGAGCTCCTTTTAGCATATTTTTTGTCAAGTTGTTACATATTTATGCAACAAAAGTGCCATATGCAGCCTGTTGTAGTCGACTGAAATCAGAGGAACGGGCCAGGTTTGACAAAAGACTGTACCTATCTGATTAACTAGGCCAAAGGTTCCTAAACTTTTCATATCAAATTGATAGACATTGGCCCACAGAACCTCAATGAATCAGATTTTGTCTGTTCAACCCTCCCATCTGACTAGATTTTTGCTGTTGGATATGATTTGGTACAGAACTGGGCAACTGTTGATGCTGTAGGTGTGGAGATAACAGAGGAGGAGGGTGAAAACTCATATATCATTCTCTCACTCTTCTATCTCCTAATGGAGTAATAGTGGAATTATGCAATTACCGGAGGGAGGGAGCAGTGAAACCTCCAACAAATCGCTCTCATACATACTGTCATTGCGCTAACCTCTACTGAGCGAAGCAAAAGTGCAATTAAACTATTCCTCATTTTGCTGGCGGACCCCCCAGACCCCCTCAAGGGTCCCCCGGCCGGTCCCAGGACCCCGCTTTGGGAGCCCCTGAACTAGGCTGCTGTATCCCCGTTTGCAGGCTGCAGTCATGTGCATACTGTACAAGACATGTGTAAGCTATGATGTTAGCGGTGGAATCATCACAGTCTTATTCAAATGTGCATTTGTTTGCCCCCTTTGAAGAAGTTGACTGAAATGGAATTTGAGCGGAGAGAGCAGCGCTTTCCAAAGCAACTTGCAGACGCTTTAATTAATCCGTTGCTCAGCCTGCTGCTTTGAAGCTCTCTGAATTTTGCAAACACTTCTCAGACGCAGCCCTCTGGATCTCCTCATGTGGGAAGTGCACAGGAATAGCATCCAAGTACATCCTTCAAGTACCACTCATGGGCTTTGTCTAGAGCCTAGCAGAATGCTGTTGGCTTTAAAGGTAACAGACAAGGCGGTTCAGTCTACTGTAAACAGTTGCCCTTAAAAATGTGCTGCATTGTAACTAATTCCATTGACCCCCCCAGGTGCAATTGCTGCAACAGACCTCTTTTTGTTCTATCTGTGCTGTCGGATGCTCATGTACTGCTAGTCACTGGTTCCCAAAGTGGGTTCTTGGGACCTCCAGGGGTCCTTGAGGGGGTTCCACTAGGTCCCCAGCAACATTAGGAACCATTTAATTTCACTATTCTTTCACTCACTAGAGGTTAGCGCAGTGACAGAATGTATAAGAATGACTTTTTTCATCGTTTGTCTGCCCACTCCCCATCTACAGTATGAAAACGCAATTCTTTTCTAAATCATTACAAATTGTAATGATTGGCGGACACTTTTAGGTTCATTTTCCTCTATTCCTTCTATGTTTGTTGGATTTATGGCTGTAATGGCCTGGAAGATATCAGTTGGAGAGCGAGGAGTGAGATCCCTGCAGTTGCAGATTTGAGTCTTGTATGAAAGTACTGAGTTAGGCTAATGCAGAGGCAGAATAGCAGTTCTGAATATCTTTCAGTCAGCTGTTTCACGTAAGGTAAATTCATTCTAGTACGTAAGGAAGATAAGGCTGGCTGTATTTTACTCAGCACTTTTTGTTATCAGCTGGTTTCGATATTCAAAAGTGGGTTAGTCTTTTTCTCAGAACGCATATTTCCCTCACCGATAGAAAGATTTCAGTACTGAATACTTAATGCCAGTTGAAAGACACTTAGTACCCACTTCCTTGAGAGAGTGTTTCTTAAACTCCTTTATCCACACTGATGCATTCTGTAGAGTTACAGCAAATATCGGCTATTTTCCTCAATGGAAACGAGGAATAAAAATCATAGAATACCTATAAGCCAGGAGAACCCAAAAGAAAAAGGTGGAATTTCCCCCTATATTTTACATTCAAATCATGCAGTTTTACATACAGTTTCATAACACAAGGCACTGATATACCAGTTCCAATAAACTTACTTAAGTTTGTGATATTTCTGGTGGGGCAAAGACTGCAGTTGGACACCGCCACATGCAGCAGAATTAATCCATGACATTTTATGAAGCAAGCACAACTCTGTGATGCACAAAATCTGGCCAAAACAGTATGCCACAACTCCAAAACTGTAAATACTGTTATCTCTCTCTTACACAACAGATGGCAGGCGATGCAGCTTAATAGAGCACTTCTTCTGCCATCTTGCTGATGAGCTCTGGACTTGATTATGCAATTGGCAGGGGATGCAAACAAAGCTAGAATAACTAGAGTCTGCATGCAAACAGCGAATATGAGATTACTCCAGGTCTGGAGAGACTTCCATTCAGTAGAAATTAGGGAACCATTGTGTTCAAAGCTTGGGGACCGGGCAGGCTGCTTTGATAAGTTTGGGCCATTTGCAGCTCTTCTCCCCCAAGAACCATATCTCTGCCCTTACGACAGGCTTCATACCGTCACACACTTCAGCGGCACTCACTCTCACAAGTGGAACAGCCACATTTGGAGCTGTAGAAATATCTTAAGCCAAAGAGACAAATAGGACCAGCAGCCTACATCCAGAAATGAAAATTCCTCAGCAGCATACTAATGAGTGGCTTCTAGGCACTGTAACACCTTGGGTGGCAGTAATTCATGAAGTGCATCCATCACCTGGAAATCAGCGCTAACCTGAATGGCAATGAATATGGATCCATTAAGATTTAACAGATTGTGGTGTTCGACTGTATGACGCTGAAGTAGGAAATTCTATTGCATTTGGGACTATGATCTGTTAACTTTATTCCATTTTTAACGCTGTTTGCTTCCAGTGTGAAATAAGTTCTTTCACTGTGACAGCCACATACAGATGTGAAAAACATCATTATTTTTGCAGAACTGTTATTATTGTTATTATTATAGTAGAATTCACTTTGCTAAAAAAAAAAAAAAACCTGAAATCACTACTGTCTTTCCTAGAGAGGCAGTTTCTAGCAAAAACAAATTAAAAATGTACAATCACATGCTGTACCGGACTTCTTCTGTTTCTCGAGCATGTGGATCCAGAGCAGCATGCAGCCCAGTCTGAATGTTTCAGGACCTCTGGCCCAGTTTGGAGGTTGTAACCCTAGTGCTGCACATAAGCTCCATCTCTCCCGGTTTATAATTGGATGTTCCACAGCAGGAACCCGGCACAATGTTTGCATTACCTTAACGACTCCCGCCAGCTTGGGTTAAAAAACCTTCAAGCAAATCATCCCCTACCGTACATTTTCCGGGCCCCCGGATCGAGCAGGTGCGGGAAAAAGGAATCCTTATTTCAGATGTGGCGCCCCGCATAGTTAATTCATACGTTTCCATCTCATCAACAGAGGAGCGGGATATTTTTAGCCATACTTGAGTTTTGCCCCAAGTGAGTGCAGTCTCGGGTTAGAATGCCCAGAAGTGAACGAAAACAAGCCTTGGCATAGGATCAAAGGCAGAGATATCGTTTTGTTGGGAAAACAGTGCTTGATAGCGATAATGATCTGCGGATCTGTGGCTGGCCGACACGCTGAGCCACACAGCGAGATAGCGGTGCGGCCGCGGCGCCGGAGCCCCCCCCCTCCCCGCGTCTGAGGCCGAGAGAGAGAGAGAGAGAGAGAGCTCTCCGCGATTTGACCTACAGATGTAGTGAACTCGCGAGTGAACTGCGAGAGGGCAGACGGAGAGCCCTAGAAAAAGCGCTTTTGCATTCAGACAAGTAGCGCGGGGTGGGGTGGGGGGGGGGGGGCTGCCGAGCGGTGCCGTGGCGAAGAGGTGTTTGCAGAGCTCCGTCTCCCCTTCCCCCCGCAGCTCCCACTGGAACCCAGGGGTGAAATGTAGGCCACCGCCGACACACACAGCACACCCCGGCTGTAAAACCTAATGGCACGTCGTCCGCAGACGTGATGAGCGACGCGCCCGCATTGATTTTTCGCCGCTAATGTGGGACGCATGTTCTCGCTCGTTATTGTGGTAATAACGAGTCGACGGTGCCGTAACTTCGATGCGTTCTCACACCGGATACGGCGGCTGTGACACACGCAGGGTTCGCCGCGCTTAAAACGGCAAACCTGGAATTGGTGTAATTATTAACACCGAGTCATCCGTGTTCCGCCCTGTGTGTAAACAACATACGCAGTTCGCTATCAGTGAGAAGTAATCACCGATGTGTCATAACAGTGCTGGTGGAAAGTAATTTCCTGTCTCACCTGGATGGGCATTATTGATGTAGTCTAACCACTGGAATGTAGCCAGAAAGTAAGTGACTCTAATAGTGCACTAAGTGACGGAAACATAAACAAACATGAAAACATGAAATGGGCCCTATTTCCCTGATTTATTCCTTGTCTGGCCTCTCGCTGAATTCGTCATATACTTAATCGTCTAGCTATCCACTATAGTATACATTTCAATGCATGCTTTATAGGGATGCGATGATATATCGAAATTCAATATATCGCAGTGCAAAAAAGTGGCAGAAATATGAATTGCTCCATTTTACTCTGCTGTAGTAATCACAAATGAGACGCTTGACCATCACAATTCCACAAGCTCTCCATCCAAATTATATTATTTACACTTTGGAACAACATCTTTAAATTGTTGTTTACATTCTAGCAAGCCAGTGCCATCGCTAGAAAAAATTGTGGCTCAAAATAAACAGAATTCTGCACTGTCAGACTTTGTTATGATTGAACTTTTATTTATTACATCATATTGTGGTTGTATTGAATCATTTTCCCCATATCGTGTATCGAATCGAAGAATATCCTCCCATCCCTAACGCTTTACAGTGAAACCATCTGACCCGGTGAAGGGAAAGCATTGGAACGCTTCAGTGAAAATACTGAGTATCCCGAGTCACTCACCTTACTACTAGAAAGGCTGAGCAGCAGTCAGTTGACTATCTCAGATTTTTGTCCTTCCATGACTTTTCCCAGACCCACTTTCTGTTCAAACCAGTGTTACATCTTAAAAAATCGCGCCATAAAATAGTAGCTATAATTACATTTACACCTATCCAATTGACGGCTTGTTGGTCTTCTCTTCGATCCGCAGAGCAATGCCATCATCGTACAAGCAATCTCATCACCATATTGCATGTGGATATGGACCCTACCTGCCAGAGAGCCAGCCTTGGGCGTAGCTGGTTGATATAGTGTTGAGGTTGTCAAATTACCATGTAAAACATGCTGCTCCAGAATAAATGCTGCATTCATATTTCAAATGCCACGAAAATGTGCATTTCCCTCCACCTGCATACATCCATTGCTGAGGGCCTGCCTTGAGCTGTCTGCTAGGACGGGTATCCAAGAGGAGCCTCTCATTTAAAGCATCCAGCCAAGGCGTCTTAAATAATGCAAACAGCACTTGTTTAGAAAAGGGCAGGAGGATTCTGAGAGCTATTCTGAATCTCTGGTAACGAGATCATTTAAAGGTGTGTGCGGCGGGGCCTTCAGAACCGGTCGGCGCAGACCTTTAATTGCCGGACGGACTGCGAGACGAGCTCAGCCCCGTCTTCACCTCGGCCAGACGCAAATTGACGCTTTCACCGTATAGCGCAAACAGAGGCAAGAGAGCACTCCGTTCCAGGCTCTCCTGCATCACTTATGGATCCATTAATCAGGATTTTATTGGATGATAATGCGATGCGCAGCGCTGCCCAAGACGGCACGCAGACAGACTAGGATTACAATGGATTAGTATGAAAGCAGGAGAAACCCCCAGACTGTATCCATCTGTCTGCTGTACCTAAGGGTGAGAGACAAAGGCGGAAGGGAAGAGAAAAGAGAGAGAGAAAGAGAGGGTAGGAGTGGGTTGAGAGGGCTGTAGAGACAGTAAGCGCTCCTTTCCCCTGGGGGAAAGTTATTTGTAAGGGATTGTACCACAGTCAGTTACAAAAGGAAAATGCAATCTGTGGAAGAAACAAAAAAAAAGAAAAGAAAAGAGGAACGGGAATTGAAATCGGGAAAAAAAAAAAAAGTGATAATGGGAAGTGCTGTCGTCGATGTGTTACTGACAAATAAAAAGGTTCAGGTGTCTTAACAGGAAAACCCAAGCTACTGTTGACCTGTTTTTTCATAACATCCTACCCCAGTCTTTCTCCATCTCGTCTTCTATAGCTAAAACACATTTCCGGATGTGGGGTGCATGCGTACTCTCAGGTGACCGGCTGCCAGGAGTGGCGCATCTCATATGATAAAGTCACTCTCATTATCGCCGCGATGAAAGACAAGTGCGATTTCCCAGCTCCTCAAAGGATGGGACTGGTGTAAATTCATTGCTTATTCATCGACATGACACTGTGGTAGCATTTCAAAGCCAGCCCCATACAATACACAACAAGTCCTCTCGTGTTGAAGAGTGCTTCAGAAAAAAAAAAAAAGTCCTTTGGCTGAATCAGTGGAGAATGAGATGTTCGACCCAGCTGCTCTATTTTCGGCACTTAGATTTGAATACGCTTCTGCTCGGTATATCGGATAATCAAACTTAATTCGCCGCGTTATCGCTCGATTTCTCCTTGGTAATTGTTCCCTGGCTTTCCGTGAGGTGAACCCGCGTTATTGTGGCGAGTGTTTGACTTTGGAGCGGTTTCGCTTGTTTTCACTTGGCGGGGTCCTTTCTGTGCCCCTACCTTGATCTCCCTCTGACAGCCACTGCCTCCCTTTTCCTCTTCTTTATTTATATCGTTTTGTGCGGTTGGCACCTCTATAGAGAGGATTGGGCTGGATTAAGCTCCTCCGCCTTCCCAACTGATCCGATCCATTTTGTGTAATCCAACTCAATTTAATTATGTTTATCGTTCCACCTCGCTGGAGCTGAGGAGCGGCAGCACACCTCGACCAAGATAAGCCCTGGGACCTTGTGGCTTTTCGCTGGCAGAGTGTCTGCCTGAGCCTGTTGCTTTATAAACAGATGGTGTAAGTCACCTACACTCTGGGTAAATACTATGTTAGCTATAATATTATGCTTTAGATTTCCTCACAAACGGGCCTCGGCGCTCATTGTGGCATATCGGCCGAGAGGGAAAAAAAAAAAACATCCAAGGTTGAAGATCGTAACCTCAATTTTTTTTTTTGTTGTTGTTAGGGGAATTTGCACAGTTTAGCATGTGTCAAGCCCCCCCCCCGCCCCCCTCCTCTCTCCCCACCTCCCCCCTCCGATGTTGCAGCTGTGGGAGAATTAATGTGCCCACTATGTATACAGTCTCCTTTATTACTTCTGTGAGTCTAATCCCTAGCATGCAATATCAAAAGCTCACAATGAGAGCCTAAAAATAGTTTTTCCAAGCACTCAACAACGGTGGTAGACTCTGTTGTCGGTGGGCGCGATTCAAAAGGCTGCACTGTGGGGAAACGGCAACCTTGACCGTTGAAAATCCAACTTTTTTTTTTTCTTCTCGCGGAACGCGGCGATTGTGTCGCAAACAGCGTAAAATTTTGTTGCGAGATTAAATGTATTCAAGGCCCTTCGGCTACTGCGCTCAGTAGTTCTATATGAGCAGGAAATGCCTCCATCCTTTCTGAGCCAGTTGCAGTGTTGGTGTAGTCATGTGTGCTGAGCACCAGATGTTACAGCCCAACAAGTACCGCGGAAGAAAAGGGAAGAATAGACCCAGCTCTGTTTCCTTGTATTGAATGCCCCTCTGTCATCTGCGCCGCCTCCATAAAAACTCTGGTTTAATACGCTTGGGCTAATCTATTATTTTAGGCCTATTTTTTTTGACGGGCATAGTCTGTTTTTTGTATTTTATTTTTATTCTTTTTTTTATCCTGTATTTTAACAGGGGAGTTCTGTTGAGATCTACAGCACTCTTTTTCAAAGGAGCGCCTGTCAGAACAGCCCGGCGCACGACACACAAATAAACCGACAGAGAATAGAAACTTACTGTACACGTATTTCACACGGAGCAAACGTATGACTTGCAAATCCCACTGTATAAAAAAAAAAGAAAGAGGAAGAATAGGCCAGGTTGGATTCTTCTGTCACCACGCCTATTAGTGTCATTTTGACATAATGGAAAGAAACAAAATAGTTCAAAATGTGGCTGTCCTTTCATAAGTAACCCTGAGTGAATCGCATTAATCTTCTTTTGTGCGTTACGTATTAAATGTCCTGCTCACCTTATGAAAACAGAGAGGGAAAAAAAGACAGAGGCCCAGGCTTTGGTGGTGGTGGGTATGAATCTTTAATGAGTGAAGGGCGGTGGGATATCAGTAAATGAAAGTTAAGTGCATTTTCTGGGTTTTTGGAGCAGGAAAAGTTATCCTGTGATATACTGAGAAAGGAGGAGATGGATGCTCGTTTACCACCAGTGCCAGGAGACCTTTCCCCGTGTCCTGCTGGGCTGCTTCACTTCACTGTGTCTCCCGTCTCTATTTTAAGAGCCTGATATTAAAGCCTAATTGTATTCAGATTTTTTTTTTTTTCCGGGGACGTCTCCTTCTCCTTCCCTTTCTCTTTATCGTCCTCTTTTTGTCCTGAAGAATCGCACGCCGGCACACTCGTTAAAAATGAAAGCGGAGCATGCGGCGCGCGATGCATAATTTGTGGATTCTTAGAATTACGGCTTTTAAGCAAATTTACTGTGGGTTTATTGAATGTTGAACAGACTGATCCCATCTCCTCATTTCCATTAATGGCCACCAGATGCAGCATGTACATTGTTTTTTGTCCTGTTTACATGTCACCGTTGTTGCGACTGGCTGTAAAATGCTCATTAAGTCTTATAGCCCAACCATAAACTTGGGGTCAAGTGAGGATGCATTCCCCTCATAACAAGCAGCTATCCAGTCTCTCCTTGGTAATAAAATCACTCTGTTGCTGCTGTCTGTTTGGTACCAAAACTGATATTTGCTCCTTGACCCTGCTATTTGGCAGCACTGCTTGTTAAAGTTTGACCTGGGATTTGCCCAAAAGCGACTTGTTAAAAGTTTGACCTGGGAGTGGATCTCTCGCTGCTTGTTAAATTTCTCTCTCTCTCTCTCTGGCCATCATTATGGAAAATGTCTGGAGTTTCTATGGAGTCATGAAAACCTGTTGTTTTTTTTTGTTTTTTTTATATCATCACTAGACAAAGACCTTGCAGCATACTGTGAGGAACACATCGCTCTCACAACAGCAACATCGCAGATTGGAATTTTAATTATCCAAACATTTCTGGGAGGCAGAGCTGCTCTGGAGGCAGAAATAATCTCATTGGTTGAGTTAAACCTCAGTGGGCGGAGCCAAAGAACCACAGTTTTTGTAGCTAAGTAACATTAGACTGAAGCCCAGTGACAAAGGCAAAGCATAAGCAAGGAGGAAGCTAATATTATGAAGGCTAGCGCTCTGCTATGATCTGAAATAATGCAAGATAATGAATGCTATAGTCATAAATAAATGGAAAAATTAAGTTATCGCCATTTCTATTATTTGACTTTGTTGCCATTCAAGTCAACCAATGAGACTATTTCTGCCTCCAGAGCAGCTCTGCCTCTGAGAAGTATTTGTAGAACTAAAACTCCAGTCTGCAGCAAGGGCAGCTATTTATTTAGCAGATTATTTATTACGAAGGAGACCAGAAGTATCACATCTCAATTATTAGCTGTCATATGTAATGTATCCCTGACAAAGATGATCATAATTACACTCAGCATGCAGTCCACACAGGCAGCGCCTCCTGTGCTGGTGTGTCAATGGGAAGCTGCGAGAGGTGACTGGATAGAAATCAAGCTTATAGATCGGTGGTTCGCACACTTCCATCCTTCCACTGGACAGCCAGGGTTTTAATTGCTGTCTGACCATGGTTGGTTCTGTGTGAAGACAGGCCATGCTGATAGGAGAAGTAGGGGGAAGGGATGGGTTTCTTTCTCTGTGGTTGTTGTATTGACAGCTTCTCATGCTGGAGGAGCTGATAAGAACACAGGAGCCAGGGAGACACATGGAGCAGTGGATCGCATTTCAGGGCCAGGAATCAGAGCTGCTTCGGGGTCTTGCGAGCCTTCGAGGTCCAGCGCTGACAGCCATATCCAGCATTTGAGGACACAAACGCTGGCCGAAATCTGACAGAGGCAAACAGTATCAGTCCAAGTCCACAGTTGGAGAAGAAAATACCAGAGCAGATGGCCATGCATGAGCAAGGACCTGGGGCTGCAAGTAACATAAGTGAAACAGCTGCATGCACGCGATGCATCGTATTCACAATCAATTAGCGAAAATGCATTGATTACGAAACAGAAAAAAAAGCAGTCCTTGTTGCAGGTTCATGGTTTTAGCCCTGCTTTATACTGGACAGCATCTGCACTAAAGCGGTATTATTAGCAATTTCGTAACCTTTGTATTACACAAATTTATATTATTGTCATTAAATTTTTTCAATAATTCAGCTGAATTAGAATTCAGTTCATCTCTCAATGGGATAGCTCAGTGTTTGGATGTGGGCATTGCCAAGAATTGTAGGCCCAATTAAAAGATAAATCATTTGTCCCTTTGAAATATTAGAGAATAGTGCAATTGTATTGCTGTATTGTAATAGTATAACAGTATAATGATATATAAATAATGTATGGGCTTTTGAAGGCTGATACAGATATTTTTGTATTGTAGCTGCCGATAGCCGATATCTTGTGCCAAAACATTTTTATGCCAAAACAAATGACCATTACTGCCTTTAAAAAATGTATTTACAATTTAATTTACATTTTTTGAACGATTAGATGAAAAAATTAGAATAAATTAAATTACACTGCAGATTTTCCAGACTGATTTTACTGTGGTCAGGCAGGAACCTCCATCATATCAGACGTGGATGCCATGTATCTACTGATATTTAATAAAAGCTAAATATTGGAGCACGCTAACATATCAGTCCCTAACCCCAGTGTAAAATACCATCACTCCAAACCTTTCTGAGTTATCGCCCCCTTTGCCCCATACATAACGCCCCTGGGTCAGGAGAATGTACAGTAGGAAAGATGGCACTATATGTGTCATAGATCTCATTTTCTGGAGTACATTACCCCGACTGAGCTACTGAGGTCGCCTGGGGAGAAATAATTGTGGCCCCTGCTGAGAGGGAAGAGCCCAGCGGTAGCCATCTTTCGTTCATCACAAGGCAGCAGTTCAAAGCACTTTTCCTTCAGAGTTAAAGTGGTAATCTTGTTCCTTGTTTTTTTCATCTTTTTTATCGACGTCTTTGGTGCTAAGCGTTCATTGCTGTGGTGTTTCTGCACCGCACTTCCCAGAGATCACCTGTCAATCAAGCAGTGTGGGCAGGACTGTGATGTCTTTTTCCTTGGATTTTCTGTTTGATGCGGTTTGAGTTTCTGTAGGTGGCGCTCTGTTCTTTGTCTGTTCAGCCATGGCGGCTGTCGCTGCTCACGCTACTTTCTTCTTCTAGTTATTCCAAACAAACCGGAAATGTGAAACGCATCACTTCCCGTGCTTTTGTGGTTTTTCCCAGGAAAGTTTCAGTACCAGACACCGGGTGTTTAGAACAGCAAACGTAAAAGCTTTTTTAAAATCACTTTTTTAGAATCACTATTGTGGTATGTCAGTTGTCAATAGAGAGTGGTAAAACACACATTTACTTATATAAAAATCTCACATATTATTATACTTAAAGGAAATATAGCACTAGGGCATTTTTAGTTTAGTTCATACGACTCAGTGTGAACACATCATTTTGCACATGCGTATACATGTGCAAAACAAGCTCATTCGCACACACAGGCACCACTGCATAACACATCACATCACATCTTAACTCCTGTGTGATATAGACCAGAATCACTTCCACTGTAGCATTATTCAGTTGCCATCTACTGAGATGGCCTGGAAGCCTACTGTTCCCTTCACATAACACAAATAAACCCCCTGGCAATTGGTAGTGTCTGCCTCATTATCATATTTATTTAAAGTATCATATGACCCATTTCATTCCAACATGGGTTCACTCGTCATGATTGAGTAGGCCCATATTTAAGGGTAGTCTCCAGAGATACTGCTGTGTGTAATGGGAGCATTACTATTAAGCATAGTCACAGGCCTGTCCTTGTCATTAAAGTGAAAATAAAAAAAACACATGAAAAATATATTTTTCTGTTCCTAGCTAAGCATTGTTTTAGTTTACAATGACTGCGTTATTACAGATAAGTTTAGGAAATGCAGACTATAAAATGCTTTCCATGGAGGGAATGTTGGAAATCCAACTCACAGGATCAATGCTCTGTCATGTAAGCAATACGTAATGAAATACTCACTTAATATCAATATGTTTGCCTAGTGGCCAGTGATATAGTTTATAGAGCCGTGCTGGTGAAAGGAAAGGGCTGCGGTGCCGCCCTTTGTAACCTGAGCGGTGTAATGGGGCACATCTGATGGATGGCCATGATTGTACCAATAATACAAGAAGAAATCTGTCTGATTGCCAGCTCTACACATCAGTGTAACCTTTAATGGTTGAATCTGTCACTAAACGTCTACAGCTCGTCCACAATGGCCACTGGCCTGTGGCTGGTAATGGAAGATTAATAGCAGGCAACCAGTCCATCTCTGATCGGAATTATTGAATGGCTTCCCTTGGATACCTTTCTCAGGGCTTGGCCATGTCTGGACTATTGATCCGCTGCTTGCAAATTTATGGTTATGTTTCTTCAATTTGCACAAAGGCAAAAACATTGTTGTCTCTGCTGGCATCAGTCATTGACTTCCTGCAGATGTGGCTGCGGCAGTAGGCCCGAGCGCTATCCATCGCTCCCTCCCAGGGGGGCCAACCCTCTCCTTTAGTGACAACGTGAATGTCATCGTTGTTACTTTATCCATCTAATTGACCGTGACCTTCTCAATGCTTTACATTTAGGAAACGCTTATTGATAATCCTCGCTGTCCGGTGCTTTAAATACAGTGCATGCTGATATGATATGGCTAGATGCTTCGGTGCAGCATATCACTGATTTGTCGTTTTGGAGAGCGCGTATGACAAAAGGGAGATTGTAAACCCCGCAGTTTTTTGTTACGACGCTTTCAAGCGGGCAGCAATATTGGTAAAGTCAGGACAGGCGGTGTGCTGCACTCGCACCAAACGGCTGCTTTTCCAGCACATAATGTCCAGACTGCAGTGGTCTAATTGGGTCGGGGCGATGAGTTTCTTATAGGCCATAGTGTTTCCCCTCGCGTCTTAACCCAGCCCCACCCTAACCCACCCAGCCCCAGCCCTAGCCCTAACTTTAGCTCTCTCGCTGGCCTCGAATTGATTTAACCTGAGCTCCGGCCTTAGACACAGATTTAGTCCCCTCCCAACCTGGCAACCCCACCCTCGTTTAGCTTCAATGCATGGGGTTTCATTACCTCTGCCTTAGTCAAATGGCTGGGAGCTCTGGACTGATATTTCCACTGAGCTATAATTAATGAGATGTGCTTGTCTGGTCATCTCTCCTATGATTAAAGCATTGAAAGACGTCTAAAGAGACTCAGCATGGGAGCTAAGTCCAGCAGGAAGAAGAGGATATTCTTAGCTACTGAGGTACAGCAATGCTATACTGTACAACACCTTGGCTTGATGGACCTTGTTAATAAGTAATTTAATGTTTGTTCTACAGAAAAACATACAGACTGAATTGGCTTTGAATTGCCACCAGCATGACTGTCACCAATACTTTATAGATTGAGTTATTGAAGACACACTTGACATAGGAATCTCTTAGCATAGGCTATATCTAAGCATAATTTGTTAAATTTGTGCAGTATCGACCTCTTATGATGTTTGATATCTGTTTATAAATGCAAAATAGAATTCAGACAGTAAGAAATACTATTAAATATTACATTTGAATTCATTGGCCATTGAACCATGGCCACAGTTACACTTGTCATTTCAATATGACTTTTATCATGTTAAGTGACATATCAGAATATACAAAAATATATTTTGCCCAAAATGCTATCATATAGGGCTATTCAGAACCAGATATGAAAGTGGTCAGGCTTGCATTGTGTTCAAAGCAATCCAGCCACAATGTGCATACAACAATTTAAAGAGATGGAAAGGGAGAGCATGAAAAAAGTAAAATGCATGCTGTTACGATGACATTTTATTTAATGCAGTCACTCTGATGTTCCTGCACTCTGCTATCTGTTTTTGGCTCAGAGAGTTTATTCCTTGAACCCCCTGGAAAGCAGGGCACAAAATATAACAATTACAACTAAGCTACGTCAACACAACGAATTAAGCCCTGTGGCAGTGCTGAAATCATTGTAAACATGATTTGTTATGTTTATGCATAACAGTGTGTAATGACTGCTTTGGCACTGTATAGGAACACAGTTGTATTTAGAAGCAATTTTTGGCCCTTGACAATGTATACACCTCAGAAGCTACCATTACCGCTTACTATTTTACATACTTTATTCAAATTAGTAACGCCAATACAAATACTTAGGAAATAATAACTCTTTGCTTCACTCAGAGTTTATGTTCTGCACAGTGAATTGGACCTTCTATTTTTTGGGTGTGTTGTGTTCACATATGCTTGTCAAGAGTTTGCATTAACTAGGGTTGATCTCTACCCCATTGAGGGTACATTTTCATTGTTGACAGTTTAAAATGAGCAGTTTTTGTATGTATTCTCAACCAACAATACAGTAAACAACCACATAATGTGTGTGTGACCTTTAGCTGCTGAGACTCTATCCCATTATCACCTACCCACAGTTGGCATGTATGCGCTGCGAATGCATCTTTCGCACCCAGACTTTCACAATAATATTCATTTAACGGAGTTTAGCTGCCAAGTTTCATGCAAACACTCTTACTGTAATCGGCGATTGTCAGAGCACAACAACAGCGTCGACGCTTTTGTCTAGGTTTAAATAAACCAGTGCCCCCTCTTGTCCCCTCCAATTTAATTCAGACCATTGTAAGCACCAGCTCAGACTTGAACCAGGTGAGCTTGACAAGAGTAGTGGACAGCTGCCTCCTATATTTCCATGCTGGAGCTGCCATGCTAATGATGTGCAGTGGGTGGTGATGCACTGAGGCAGTACAGATGCCTCTGCCATGGTGTGAGAGCGAATTCTCACTTCCATGTGACACAGAGCTACATCTTCAATGTGTTACACTGTGAACTGTCATCCTGAAAAGTATGCATACCCTTTAGAGACTCTTGTTTTTTTCTCACTTTTCACAGCCTTATTTGCTCATAAGTTTCATGCCACAGGTCCGACATTGACAACACTGTCAAAGGTTATTGTCAGATTTGACAGTGCCGGGAAATAGAGTGCTGGCCTACATTCCATAGATAAGGGACAGTAATGTAGTCGGAACAAAGCCTCACAGAGCCCGCTAGTGAAGATGCACGGCAACTGGGAAACATTCCATTTTCAGTATTACTCAGTCTGTAAATTTCTCCTCCTCTCCTTGGATTTTTCCTGTTGACGTTCTCCCTGCTCTGGTTGCTTGACTGAAGTAACGTGCCAGTGGGTGACAACACGAAGCAAAATATGGTTTACATGTTTCATGTGACACTTCAATTTCCTCTCTGTCAATCAGTGCAGCTGCTCTATCTCTCTTTTTGCTCTGCTAGACTGACAGCTCATGATAGATCTAGTCCTCGGTTAGCACCAGAAACGCGTGATGACACAGACGAGCATGCAAATATATGCAAGCATGCAAGTGTGCGTACACATGTGCACGTACTGCATATACACACACACACACACACACACAAGCAGTTATATAGGCTACTCTGAAAAAATATCCATCTGTCTTAAAATCTTTCCTTAAAACAAGTAAAAAAAAAAAAAATCATATAATTTCACTTTCCATTTTGTTTCCATTTCCTTGTTTTCAAGAATTTTCTTGAAAAAACCCCCCCAATATCTTGGAATAAGGCGGATCACTACATAAGTATCAAGATAATGTCACCCGATTCAGGAAACCGTTTGAATTTTTGAAATGGATATTTTTTGCAGTGTAAAAAAAAGACCTGCCCTTATGATTTATGTCAACACGGCCGGTTCTAAAATAATCTGAAATTCCCCCAAATGGATTTTGTTTACAGTAAATCCTGCACAATCTGGGCATGGAGGTGATGGCTCCTGGGCCCCTGTACGCCTGCTGTGGCCTCGGAGAGATTGTCATAAAAATGGTGCGTCCTGAAGAGACAGCCGGCGGCGTTGCTGAGTCGACAGCCCCGCTGTGTCCTAGAGTAGTCCATTAGCTCTACCTGCCCCTTTTCTCCACAGGATCCCCACAGCACTAAATGAAGCCAGGCATATTTTCATCTTCCTGACAGCCTGGCTCTGGCTGGAACCATGGGAGATGGAGGTCTGTGTCAGCCTGTGCATTCTGCCGCATTTCAGTTGGCAGGACTGGCCCAGATGCCGTTGCACAAACCACTATATCATTCATACAGGACTTACTTTTTTTTTCTTCGCTTTTTTAGAACAACAGACCGGCTCGCACTGTCCGTAACAGTAGGGAAGAAGGAAGCTGTTGTAACCATATATTTGAATGTGAGTTTACTTATAAAGACAGAATACAGGATGCTCATGCTTTGGAGTGGAGAAAAATGACCTTCTTGACCGCCACCTCCACTTCTTAGCTGAGGAGAATGTAGGCTGTTTGTTTGGTGTTTTCCTTCTACAAACATTTCTTGGAGACAGAGCTGCTCTGGAGGCAGAAACATTCTCATTTGTTGAGTTCAACCAGTTCTTCTGGCTATGTAACGGTAGATGCTCAGTAAAAAAGGGCAAGTAGTAAGGCGGCGTTCACATGGAACATTTGCCATCTGTCACATTCACAGACAAGTTGGTGTTGACAGCACCTAGGTGCCGTTGCTGTGGGCGTGTCTCGAAACATTTTGAAGCAGTCTGTACAAATTTCATTGGCTGAATAAGTCTATTAGCAGATGATGTTTCCCTGTGCTCTGTCAAAAGTTCAATTAGTTTCAACTTTTTTAACGGACTGGGTTGCGATATTTTCACGTATTGTGCTCCGTCAATCAAAAACGCCGTCTAGCCATATTAACATAAGTTAGTACATAAGTTATCTAGGTTAGCTAGTTAGCCTAGCTGACCTTCCAAGTTCAAACTAGCCATACTAGTCCATAGCTATCTAGGTAAGCTAGTTAGCTAGTATGCTGGCCTTCAAACATCATGGCTGTCATGGGAGTGAATAAATGAAAAAAAGTCATTGCCATTTGTATTTTTATTATTTATATTTTGACAAGAGATGTTTCTTTACTGTTCAGGTTTGCCAGTTAGCTAACTTGCGCTCCAAAAGCTGTGGTTATTTGGCTCCAGCCCCTGAGGTTTAACTCAAACTATAAGATTATATCTGCCTCCAGAGCAGCTCTGCTTCTGAGAAATGTTTAACTAAAACTCCAATCTGCAGAATGCAGCTCCTAAGTAGCTATGTGTGCACTTTTGTGCTGCAGGAGGAGAAACCTTTCAGATGTGTGGAGGAGTTGGTGCATCAACCCAATCCTAAACCATGGTGGCCTTCACAAAGTTAGCCACCTACTCATGTCAGATACATTTAAATGGCTCCGTTCGCCAAAATGACTGAGTAGCAAGGTTAAAAGAAAATAATCTGTGCTGTGGAGAGCCTACTGTGGTGTTATATAATAGGTAAACCACTTTTGATCATGGTTACCTGTTTTTTTCCACACTACATCTTAAGAACTGCATCTCCAGCTACATTTACCACTTCCTTTTCTTTTAAGTGTTGTCTGTGTGTAGTCATGATCACAATCACCAAAGCAACTATTGATGGTTACTTACACACATGCAGACATACACACACATACATACACACACACACACATGGAAAGAAACCCAGCTTCCTTTTCCATTCCAGCCAACATTCAGGCTGTCAGTCAGTGGAATAAAAGAGTTTTACCGAGCTCTAGCTTTTCTCTCTTGCCACAGCGCCTACTCCCCTCTGTCGTTCAGTTACAGTTTTTAATTTTCTCCACTGTGGTATTGTTTGGAGTAATGGCGAGGCTAGTGTGGCTGTGAGGACACAGGTGCTGAGAACCAAGTGTCATCCCCTTCGGTGTGTGGTCGATAATGAGACTGGTAGAGCAGCAGAACAACTCCATGAACTCTTTTTCATTTCCTTAATCTCTGCCCACAGGCTAGTCCTGTAACACTGAGTCATTATTTTCCATCAGTTTCCTCGCTACTTGATCACACATATCGCCTCCTATGGGGTCGGATAAACGAAGGGAAAAAAGATCTGGTGCACAAATGAAATACCCTCTGTAATGCAAGATCCTCAATAAAGATGCTGAACAAATCTCCTTGTTAAGCTCCATTTAGAATGATTAATTGCAGACTTCCTTGCAACTCCAGGCCAGTGAGCAACTGGTGACCTCAGGCGATCAGAGTATAGAGGGATAGGTGGCCGCAGGACAAGCGCTCCCTCTGGTTCGGGCTTTGGCCAAGCACAATGAGCCTTACAAAGGGACATATTCTTTTTGTCGCTTTTTCTCATTTTCTTCCCGTTGATCTTGTCACCAAGCCGGCTCCCCGTCGTGGTTCTCCGCAGTATCCTCTTTCATAAAATCCCAGGTTTGATGTGCTTCCCGGGGATCCGGTAAGTGCTTGGCAGTGCACGCCGGGTGACTCAGCGAGCACAAAATCAGCAGACTGACACTATCGCTCCTACAGCAAGGGCCTGAGGCGAATCTAAGCACTCACAATTGATTTAATCACTTTGAATAGGAGCAGAATATAGGGAGGCTCTGTTCATGTTTTTCCCCTGCTTTTAAAGCTTGCCTACGTACTAAAGGCTAATCAGATATGGTGACCCAGTGGAGACTTTGCTATCAGAGTTGGGAGGGTTACTTTCAAAATGTAGTGCAGATTAATCAATCAGTAATGTAATCCACTGGGTCACTCCAGCACTGTAACAGAATCTATTTGCTTTCAATTACTTTTCAAAATGTCTTGTCCCTAAAATATATACAGGATGAATTTTATGGCCTATTCCAACTGTCCAATTGTTATCTACAGCCATAATTATTTCAGATGGTGTGTTTGCATCCAGAATTTCACAGTTTTCCCCCTTCAGACATGGATCTAAGTAATCCAAGTAATTGCCAATTTTTTGTAATCAGGTTCCATTTTTTACCAAAACAATTTTGCAACAATAAAAGTATTGTACAGTAACTGTAAAAGACTACAGTTATCAATGAACATTTTTTTTGTAATCAAATTACTGTTACATATAATGGGCTACTCTCCTGCTCTGCTCAGGAAAGCATTAAGTATGGCTCTGGGATTTCCTAGCTTCAAGGCTTGATGAAGTAGTTGAGAAAATGTCAAGGGCTTTACTGAGTACTCAGTTTGTAGCTGTGAAACATGAGGACAGCTCCTCAACTTAGATAATATGAGAGTAAATGTGAAAGCGTGTGTGTGTGTGTTGGAGGGGGGGGGGGGGGGTCATTTGCACTGCTTTGCTCTTGCACATTCCCATTTCTCATTATTTATTTACTCCGAGTACGCTCTTATGCAGCATGACCTTTTAGCGCAGACCTGATTGAAGCGGCTTGTGTAGCAATCACCGTGGCCAAAAACTCTCCATTCATAGCAGCTGCGGCGATGACGGCCCCTGGTGTCATAACCTGTACAACCACATGCCCAACCATGGGCAAGAAGTCACTCCGCTCACAGCTGCACTGCAAATGACAATGAGCTAGGAAATATGTATGAAAACAATATGGGCTTCTTTCCCGGCAATTAGTGTTGACTGAATCGATGACCGGCTGGATTGTCTTGTTTTTCAGCATCGCTCTTGGCTCGGAGATGATATTGGTATTGGTACACAAGTCATTTCTGCGAAAATGATATCAGATTTGTTTAGAAAAGATCTTTTGGAGGGTCTCTCAAATCCACTGCTTGTGGTAGAAATGTAGCCTCTCAGATTAAGTGGCTCAGCTGCATGTTCACCTCCATCTTTGGAGACATTTCAATGACGATACAGGCTGAGACATTGTTAAAAGGGGAGGGGTGGCGGTGTCCGTTTACCCAGGAGAGAGCCGGTGTAATCCATCAGCCTGGCTGCTGCCCGTTCAGCACAGCCGGCCCCAGCTGCCTACTGCTAACCATCCCTCCACCTCGCTCTCTCTCTCTCTCTCTCTCTCTCTCTCTCTCTCTCTCTCTCTCCCTCTCTCTCTCTCTCTCTCTCTCAACCTCTCTCTTTCTGTCGTTCTCTGCCTCTCTAGACGCACTGTCCATGCTGTACATTAAAAGCTTCCTCAGATTTGGCAATTTAGGCTATCGTACATTTTCATCATTAGCTCACTTGACCACTAATGAAAGCAGATGGATACATCATACAAATAGGCCTATCTAATGTTAAGTGATGCAGTACATAAACAGTGGAAAGAGTGCCAGTATTTCCTATTAAACAGACATACTATTACCCTGATTCAATTTTACTTAGGTATAAGTGAAATTACTGCTGTAAAAATCTAAAATATAAAAATATTTAGGCTAGTCAGAGTAATAGTTACCGAGTTACTTTACAAAAAGAGACATTGCTACATCTTTCCCATACAATTCAAAAAAGACAAGGACATGATATTGGATGTTTTTATAGACTATGTTTAGTATTATAAATAAACTGAAATTCATGTCATTAAAACAAAACTGAAAATGTCTATCTGTACTTTTCAGTGCATTGATTTTTCTTTTGCTACTAGCTATCCAACTAGCTATCAAGGCTAACAAACTACACCAGGCTAGCATAAAATAATGATGCTGTAACAATACTGTGATAATTGGATAATTTGGCTAATGCTAAGGTACTATCATCGATAACATTTAACGTTACAGTTAGCTAAATTAATGTTTCCTCTATATGCTCGAGCAGGTTTGATGCAGATGTAATTTCCGACTGGCCAATTTCTAATGCAATGCTCAAGGAGAATGTATAAAATGAATACTCTCTAACAGATGTGATTTAAAAAGCAGCAAACTAAATACTTCAGTAAAATACTTAAGTAAAAGTAAAATAACCTGACTCTTTTTTTGTCTAAGTACTCGAAAAAGGCCAATTACACAAGAGACCTACTCAATTAGTAACCAGAGTAAATGTAATCCGTTCCTTCCAGCCTTGATAACAAAGGAGTCATGGTCTAATGTTTATCTCTCTAATTCACTATCAGGGAGCAAACCTGTGTTTCCCCGCCACGCATGCAGTCTCTTTGGTTTCCAGTGATACCACCCCTGCTCATACTGCTAAATTTAGCACCCTTTGTCCCATTCTTAGTACCCTTAGTTTCAAAGTGAAAGGTGTACAGAAAAGTAAAAGTGAACAATGCTTTCAGTGTGCGTGCCTGGAAATAGGAGAACCATCGGTATCTATTTCTTGTCCATTCAATGATATCACTTACTGTAACTCTATATGCTGTCATGGGACACTGAGTAGCACGCTAAAGTACTTTCCAGTGTTGGCCAAATCATGTCCAAGTCTGTGAGGAGTTTGAATATATAGGACAGAGGCTGGACACTTGTTTCGGGTTGTGTAGTGTAATTTCATGGTTGTCTTCATGCCATCTTTCCTGGGAATTAATTCTCACTGTAAAATCCTGAATGGGAAAATCAGAATGCTACAAATTGAGAATGAGCAGATATATTTTGGACACACACTGCACTTGGGTTCATCTTTTTTATGTGCTCATAAATTTGATGAGGTAGTTTTGCCTAGATGAGTAAAAAACTAAAGAAATAAGTATGCATGCAATGAATTACCACAGTAATGCACTTGATCTTGAGTTTAAATTTGTCCCTGGTTTTTCATTGAGGTCAAGTTTCCTCCAGACAAATGACAGGGGAGAAAAATATCCCATAGAAGTCAACTTATTATTAAGAAATATGAGGGCCAAGAGAAATGATCACACTAGCTATATTAATATTTGATCATTGCAAAATCATTTTAATCTCCTTTTGTAATTAAACTTTTGACAGTCATGTAATGGAGGTTCGGCAAAAGAAATGTGGAAAATATCACATAACTATTTAATTAGTTCCTGGAGTAATTAGAGAATTTTTGCATATACATTGCCTATAAATCTGATGATTCATATGTGAAACCCAGCAGATGACACAGTGGGCCATTTCCAGAGGAAAAAATAGAATATTCTGTGATGCAGTCCTTCAGGTTTCGAAGAAAACTGTTGTTGCTGACTGTTTTTTTCAGATGAGTAATAAAGCTTAGAACACATAAATAATTAGTTATGCATCGATACATGGTAAAAGAAGAGGCTGATGTTCATATGCACATGTATCAACCAGCTTAATGATCTCCTCTCCTCCTCCTCAGCCCGGAGTATTGTATCATTCTCTGCGGGGACCGGCTGTCACAGGGCATAAGAAAAAGAAATTGAGTTGGTTCAACAAACACAAAATGGAGCTGTTGGTTTTCCCTGCCCTGTGGAGCCGGGTTCATGACTTAACCCCAGTCATAACATTCTCATTCAATGTAGCATCTATAAATTGTAAGCGCAAGATTTGTCCCAGCGCGCGTCTAGGACCTCGGCTCATGACGACTCCGATATCGCAGTTGTGACATTTTACATTTCAGGCATTTCGCTGATGCCTGTATCCAGAACGACCTACAGCGAGCGTGAACGGCAGAATAAGCTTCGGCTCCTAGGTCGTCGAAAATTACAAGCCGCCAGAAATACGGAGTGCAGAGGTCGGAGCCTTAGCGGCCTTAAAATATTCACCTGACCATGAAAGGATCATGTAAGAGGAAAGTGGAGGAAGATGAAATAGAATAAGAGCTAAGGAGAGATAGAAAGGATATTTTTCCGCACGTAGTAGGCATATCATCTGTGCAGCCTAAGCAACTCTGTTAAGGCGGCACAGGGTTCCTCTTCACTTTTCGTAGCCTTCTGAGACTCGTTAGATCCTCCCTCATAACTGTAAAACTCGTCATGGTCTACTCCCTGAGCGGTAAGACTGGAATCTTTTTAGCCGTCTGGCTACGTTTCAAAAATGTCTGACCTGAGCTTAATCAAGACATTTTCTTTTTAGATCTTACTGGATGTCTTGTTTTACTCTTTTCTTACACGTTACTCGCTCTCCGGTGGTTTCACTAGAAGCGATTCTCTGCACTTGAGCGGCTCCGGCCGGTCAAAGTCGAATGGACAAGCTGGGTTAAGTATTCTGTTTGGAGCAATTATGAGTTCTTCACAGCCCATTACATAAAAGATGCTCTTATCCATAATGGGACACTGGTTTTAATGTTGCAGGGATGCACGTGCATGCATGTGAATAGGAAATTAAAATCAACAGTAGTAGTGGGAGCTGGTGTCATTGTAAGTAAGCGTAATTATTTTTAGGGTTATTTTTCCAGTATCAGCAATTCCTGCTGAACGTTAATTTTGAAAATTCCCGACTAATGATGTCGTCTGCAGGATAAACGAAGAATATGTCAAGTGCAAGTCAAAATTGTGTGTTAACTGGCCACATATGGTCCCAAAACAGTCCTTGGTGTGTAATCTTTGGTACATAAATTATGCATTGAGATACTCAACATAATATTTAAAACATGATTAAGCTTTAGAGGGTAATTCCAAGGCCTATTCAAATGCATACTTATTTTTACACTTAATTCATAAAAATGGAGAAGATTTTTCACTACAAGGTGTTTGCTATGGCACAAACAGGGCCCCAAAAGATGTATTATCTGTCTTGGCTCTTTTTCAACGTATTTATTATCAGTGTAACGCTAAGAAAAAAACAGTGAATTGAGCTCCCCGTTTGAATTCTGTACGAAGGGTTAGATATTATATTTTTTGTACAGGAGAACCAGCTTTTGGTTTGTTTTGTAGTATAGTAAAAATGTACAAGAAAGAGAGGTGAAAGGTAACAGCGTGAGATATATTGAATCTTTTTCACCGCAGAAGCACAGCATGTGGATGATTGGGTTGTAATTTCCCAGCAGAGTGTACTGGACACTCAACCAGTAAAACCTATTGTTCACTTCTCCAGCCATCTAGAGGGCCATATCTTTATCCTGGTGTGAAGTCATGCCACTTAGATATTTCTGACATTCTGCCAAAACCACTGTATACATTTTACAAACTGTGTTTTGTGAACACCAATTGAAAACCGAGTGTTTAAATCACAGTGTGTCAATACATCTGCAGTGTGTCAGCCAGTTATTTTGAGTTTTAAACATTTCTCAGTGGCAGAGCTGCTCTGGAGGCAGAGATAATCTGATTGGTTGAGTTAAACCTCAGTGGGCGGAGCCAAAGAACCACATTTTCTTCACAGTGCAAATTGGCTAACTGGCAAACTTGAATGGCAAAGAATGAAGTCTGGTCAAAATACTAATTAAGAAATATAAATTATAAAAATAAAAATGTCATTCATGATCTTGGAAGGTCAGCAGCTAGCTAACTAGCATACCTAAATAGCTATAGACTAGTATTGTTAATTTGAATGTAGGTCAGCAAGGGTAACTAGCTAAACTATAACTATGGCTAGATTGCTTTTTTTCCACATAGTAGCAAGGTTTCATAATATTAGCTTACCCCTTTTTCTGGGCTTGAGTCTAATGTTACTTAGCCAAAAAAAATGTTTTTTGGCTCCGCCCACTGAGGTTTAATTCAACCAATGAGATTATTTCCACCCCTGAGAAATGTTTTTATACCGTTTTTAAAGCTCCGGTCTGCCTGCAAAAGCCAGTTCCCAGCTGCTTTGCATCACTTTTCTTGGTTTCAAACATAGATCATAAAAAGCACAACAAAAAACAAGCTCGACGAGAGCTGAACACCGACAGTCAAGTTTACTTCACTGAAATTTCAGATGCTGTGCATATTTAGACATCTATTATGAATCTTGCGTGCCTCTTTGACCTGCTAACGTAGATCCACATTCATGTCTCGTCGGGAAAGAAAACGAACAACTCATAATACACTCGACTTTCTGTCATGCATTGACAGCCAGTGTGTAATCCATTTGAGAGAATATGCTACATAGAGAGATTCAGCAGGCTGAGTCTACTGTATGATCATGTACTCAGTGGGATTGGCTATTAATCCCACATACAAAACTTTAATCTGTGGTAATAAAACAACAGAGGCTGCATTTGTAAAGCTGATCCAGCAGGTCATTGCCAACGCTGGCAATTGATGCCAAACACTGTTTCTATCTGTGAGTAGAAATTAGTGCATCTACGCTGGAGAACATCAAGTGCCTTATTTCATTTAGAATATTGATCCTTGACGTTCTTGAATTGTTTGATGCTCACTGCCATGAAAAGCCTCTGCAATCTAATTGATCGTGCTCAGTTAGGAACAGAGGTTGACTGAGCTTGTTGCGATCAGAGGACAAGCAAAGAGAGTCAGTATATTAGCACAACACCATGTTAGAAAATGTTAGAATATAATATTCATGCGATAATATCATAACCACTCCTGCACCCTTTAATGTTTAATGTCTAATGCTCGCTGATTGATTTTGTGTGCCAATGAATTTCTCTGTTTGCCATTTCTCAAACACAGACTGTATAGATTCGAACAAACAGTGCAAAATCCTTTTAAGAGGCACTTACATGCTTTCAAGCATTTGTCTGCAGTTTTAATTGACATCCGATGAGTAATTGAAATAAAAAATGAAGGCGGTCTGGTCATTATGAGTTATGATGATTCAGTGTATTTTGATAATGCAGCCTGAGATGAGTTCCAGATAATGATGTACATTAAGCCGCACAGTTTTCATTTTCATCCTCAAATCTCCCCCCCGTCCCACCCCACCCCCGCCCCTCTCAGAGCCTAATGACAGTTTTATGGGAAACTTCATTAGGCAAAGGGATGTTGAACCGATAAACATCAGCTTATGTTAATTGTGGGCTAAAGTAGTCTTGCTGTGGTCCTTTTCATGTCGGGGTCCACGGGAAAAAAAAAAAAAGGTTTATTGTGGAGGTGGGGGTGTAACCAGACCGATGATTTATTGTTAATTAATACATGTTTCAAATGATTCATCTTCGCCGCTCTGTCCTTTTCTTTTCACCCTATTCATTCAGAATGCACAGTCACTGGGCTCGCTTGTTTTGCTGTGCATTAGTGGTCTGCAGATGGTGGGCTGCAGTGTATGGGAGAGAAAGCATTACAGGCCTCGCTGTTATTGAGGATTTGCCAAACAAAGATAGTGATTCATCAAAGGTGTAATCTGAGGAGAGAACAGCGCCGGGGTGTCCGCTAGTGTTAGACCGATATATGGGGCTGATATCGCTCTTTTATTAAATATCAGATAGATATATAGATAGAGGTTCATGACAGCTGCAGAAAAACTGGGGTCAAAAAAGGGTCTAAAAACCCTGATATGAAATTTTATTTTCTCTCCAAATTTTATTTTTTCATTGAATGTACATTATTTTAGTAGTGTGTGAATAGGGTTGTCTTCCTGCCTTAAGGAGCTACTAACCCTAAAAGAATTTCATTATTTGGGGTTTCAGTGGAGAGTTTTAGTGTCCCATGATGGTCTAAAATGCTGTTTGAGAGGCTGAGAATACAATTCTGGGGGAAACACTGAATTGATTGCAATTCTTTCTCATGAAAGTACTGAACATTGACACAAAATATCGACTATCTGCAACCTCAGTCTAGAGATATTGGTCTTCAAAAACCCATATCGGTCGAACCCTACTGTCTTTTGCAGGGTGGCCTTCATTAAACTGCATTTGTTTTGATCAGAAAATTTAAAAGTGCAGGTACTGCTAAAGTATGGAGCAGCTGAAGAAACAAGGAAGTGGGTGAAGATAGAGGTGATGGTGATGCAAAGTCAGGTTAGTCAGGTTGGTGAGGTCATGGTGAGGTTGAGAACTGTAGGATGTTTTACCGTGGACTTATTTCCATTATCAATACTGCAGGATGTTTTACTGCTTACTCCACCCTCCTGTACTGTACCCGTCTGATTTTAAAGCGGTTTATCCTCTACTTCTGTGATGGCCCTGCACAACTTTCATGGTAAATGCATGAGTTAATTTCAATGTAAGGTCAGGCTATATCCTGCTAGTTTGGGGAAACTTCAGAGCAGTTTGGTGTTTGCTAGTCTATTGTGCGAAAACAGAATATTTTATGATGAGAATATTTTTGAATTATGTATGGGGGAATATTATTAACCTATATAAGATGTTTGAGGAACAAACTCATTTCGCATTCAGCGTCGGAGAGATTTTTAGATCCTATATTTTTGAATGCTCTACAAATTTGCTCCAGAATTGGCACAGCTGTATATTCTGTGGGCTATGTTATGTGTGTTTAATTTATGTAACATATGTGAGATATATACAATGCATCATTAAGCACCAATAACTGGAAGGCAATGTGTTATTATGTTATATGTTATTGTACAGTATTGGTCTGTTAACTGGTCATATAAACTTAAGGGACATTAATGCAAATAACCAGATAGATAGATAGATAGAAGAGGCAAACATATATACATTCTCAGGACCCAATGAACACTGATGAACACCCAATGAGAAAGTAGATGCCACATTTTTCATCTTATTTTGAAACATATCTCTTGAAATATTGCTTTAATTTTATTTTGTTGATCTAATTAACTGGTTGACTAACTAAAAAATCACCCTGTCCTATTATAATCTGCATAAATTGACATCACATTTGTAGTAAATTGATGGAATGGCCATGTCACTGACACAGCTCAATTAGCTGTTATTACTAGTTCAAACAATTAATATTTCCAGTGTAAACAGATTGGTGCATATGCATTGGCGCATGGCCATTGGGACATTTTTTTATTCTTTTTATTCTAGCAGTATTTTTTTGTTTCCCAGCAGCTTAGCAAAAGCACCCCCACCCACAGAAATGCTCTACTTTATCAAGGGTGAAGTAAGACAGGATTCTTCATGCGGTAACTTTATCAAATCATAATATTTGTGTCCAGTGTTTGCATTGTACCGCTGACATCTTTATCATCTGAGGAGCAGGAGGTGGGTCTTAGCGTTCAGTCGGGTTATGGCTGAAAAAGTGATGCCCACACAAATGCATGCAGATCCTTTCATGTCTCTGACTCTCTTCTGAACCTCTCTGCATCTGCCTCCCTGGACTGCTTGCTGGAAATATAAATGCTAATGCGGTTCAAAAGACTCCGGCAGGACGAGTGAACAAACTAACTTCAAGTCCTCTCTGTTGCCATAGCAGGCAGGGGAAATGCTCCAAACTCTTTATTAGTGGGGATACCTTTTAGGGAGGCAAAATGAAGTTTTTATGAATTGCTGTCTTGTTATTTTTCATTTTAGCTTACTTGCATTCACTTGCTTTCTTGAAAATGAACCTTTCCCCACTCTAATGCCTAATTTTGCTGATTCCTACCCATTCCTGCCCATTTTAGCCTAAGATATGTTCTTTAGGACTTACTGTGATCCCAAGGAATGCTACAGACAAAAAAAAAGACAATTACTGGATACTTCCAGGACATGCAAGTATAAACAGCCATGTGGTTTCAGTGGTCTGGCTAAAAATCACGTGCTTTCCTGGTTGATGTTGATGTCTTATCTCAGAAAAAACACCATTTACTGTACACTATAGCTTGCTGTTTAATGCAGTAAGTCATAATTCCAGGGATAAGGGCAAATTTGTAATGCAATATCCGTTGAGAGGTTGAGTACACTTTTATAATCTCCATGCAAGCAAGTCTTTACACGAACAGGTGCCAAGATATAATCACTACAAATGCACCCCACCACCACCCTAATAACGTACAAACAATGCAGGTCTGTATGCAGCGGTGCCATGCAAGGTTTTAGATGTCTGAAGCAATTCTGGCATCTTTAAGGCAGCTTGAACTTCTTAGCAGCAACCCTTAAAGCCCCTAAAACCATGCTTGTGTACTTCTAAGAACCCTGCCACCCAAGGGGATCTTCAGGGAACTTTAATGTTCTTACACACCCGTTTTGGATTTTCGAGTCACCCCCGAGGGTGACAAGAGCATCCCTGAAGATCCCAGAGTTTTCCCAGCGAAAAAATGTCTTTTGTGTTAGCTGTGGCCATTACTTCCCGAGTTTGGCGGATTAAGATCATGTGCTACTCTATATGCTTTTATTCCCCCCGCTGTAAGAGCGCAGAGTTTGACAGGGAGAGATCCAGAGATCCAGAGAATGGAGTCCCTGACTAGCTGGCTGTATTTATGATGCTTCACAGGCCGGATACTGAAATGAAAGAGGCACCACTCGAGGGGCTCTCTGTCTTAATCCGTGGACATTATCTCTACACTGTAAGCGGGTCTTGGCTCGTTACCTCGCAGTAGAGAGCCAGGCTGGCAGGGTTGCAGGGAGAGAGGCAGAAAGGGAAGGGAAGGAGGGAGGGCCTTGCCCGGCCGCCGAGAATGTAATCTCCAGATTAGGGGGCGAGACGAATTCCTGCTGCCAGCCTGACCTTGTCAAGGCAATGGAGGAGCCAGAGTGAAATTGAGATTTCAGGACAGGAGCGAGTCGAGGGTTTTTTTTTTCGGGTTTTTTTTTTGGAGCGTTAGCATTTCTCTTTCGAGGGTCACAGCCTTGACACCGTGATTCACGCTAAATGTGTGTGGTCACACCGGCAGCACACATGAAATGTGCGTAGGGCAAACTGTTTCTGACAATGACCATACTGCCTGAAACCCTCAGTCGTCAGCTTCAGCGGAGAGTCTTTATAGCGCAAGGAAACTGCACCAGATTTGCTCATAGCGCCACAGTTTGTCTTTTGTCTGATGGTAATGGTTGTGAATGTCATCTTGATATGAAATGACAGTAGTATGGATTTGAGTATGTAGACACTTATGAGCACTTGCCTTCTGTTATGCTGAGAATGAGCAGCGTGTTTGTCGCAGTATTCATAAGAGCAGAAGATTATTGATCATCCAAACCTCACACTTCCAAACTCATTTGTCTACCTAACATTTGGTCATGAGCACAATGTGCAAAAAAATGCTGTAATGTTAAAATACATTTTACATATATGCATAACTGCTGTAATTTCCCTGATAGAGTTACAAGCATTTAACATGCAGATTATTCTCCAGTTCATAATCTGTGGCTTTGATCATGAATTTTGTTGCATTTTATTTTGAAAATTAAAATTTTCTGAGTGACCTCCACACATTTTGGGTTTGGATGAGCAAGGTTCTGCTGGAAAATGAGAATAACGATGTGACCTTCATGCTTGTGCATTTGATTTGATTTGATCTGTAATTTGCAAAACATAGACCACAAAATAATGAGCCTTTGTTGGCAGAGGGCAGTGTACGGCATCATTTGTATAAACTGCAGAAAGCATAGTACTACATGAACAAGATCTGCTTTTATTGCCTTCGACTATTTACTGAAGCACAAGAGAAATCCTCTGTCCTCCAATTTCCAATTCAATCGAATTATTTTAAGCAAGGAAACACACTAAGAGCTAAGCTTTTGTATGCAGGTGTATCCTGTGTTGGGGTGAAACAAAGAGCAGCAAAATGAAATAACATTTGTAAAATACAAATGAATAAAAATATGTCAAATATGTTAATAGATGGTTATTTAGTGTGCACAACGTTGCTTAGAGATAACAAATGACAATGAAAACATACTGCATACTCACAAGAAGGGGGTAATTGAAGGGGGATTGTGTCTAAATCAAACAAGACCATGTGACATAGTTGAAATGACAATATACTGTATAGCCTAGCGTTCATTTTTCTCATTATTTTACACCAAAAGAATGCCTGGCTCTTTAAGGCTGATGCTACTCCCTGACAGCCTCTCTTTATTGCGACTAAAAAGGTTTCTCTGAGAAGCGCGTGCTGCCTTGGGGCACCACAGTTAGATAAATACCACCGTTGGATAAATACCTGTAGGTTGAGTCACTAACATGAAAAACTGTGGCATAAAACGGCTTTTATGTACAATTAATTCCAAAGCACCAGTCAGTTCCAGTCAATTGAACTAAGATATGGGGTTAGACGGCACTGCTTGCTCTTTAAAAAGAAAATACTGGTCCAGTTTTCCTTCATTTCTGTGCCGCCTCAGACTCATCTAGATCTTCTGCTCGCGGCATAAAACATGTCATAAGATCTATAATTCAAAGTCTGTGTTGAGTTGGGGAATTCGAAACTCAAGTTCGAGACTCTCTTGGATAATTAGTGTTTGAATCAGTGTGTACATCAGGGACAATTTGGTTCTCATTAGATTTGTTAGCTGTGAACTTTTATTTCACACATACCACTTACCGAAGTGACACCACTAAGCATCCATACAGCGCTGCTCCCTCTATTAGACGACTACTGATCTCTCGGTATTTTCAAATATGACTTAAAGGAACATTGGCTAAATCTTAACACCTAAATATAAAGAGTGAAGTGAAAGGGAAAAATCCCAAACTACTGTTAACTGAAACAATTCCTCCAATGATGCTCGTTAAACCAATCTGAACATGCACACTGTGACGGACTGGCGACCCGTCCAAGGGTGTTTCTCTGCCTTCCACCCAATGCATGCTGGGATAGGCCTCCAGCCCCTCCACGACCTTGAATAGGAATAAGCGGGTACGGAAAATGATTGAAAGAATGAGTGAACATGAACATCCCTTTTCCAGAGCGAGAAGCCACGGAACTAAGACTTTATTGCCGATGGAATCCAGAAACAGAGTGGATATTTGAAGGAAGGAAGGAAACCAAGTGGATGAGAGAAAATATAAGATTTCCCGGTAGTAACTATACAGACACCAGAATTACATTTGGGCAAATAGGGTGAATCTGCAGCGTCTCAATTAGTGGGGATGGGACGTCTTTGCTGTTGCAGCCCCACTTTGTGATGTGATAAGACGGGTGTTTTTTTACATACAAGTCTTGCCTAATGCAGCTCTCAACAGACTGATATGTATCCACTACCTAGAAACTGTCCCATTAACTGCCAGAAATGTGAAAAACAGACCCATTAACCCAGGTGAAGAAGTTTCAAACCCTTCCTCACAAGGTTTATATTTACTCTGTTTGTATTACAGCACCATCAGAACAAGGTAGAATACACTCTATACATGTATAGCGTGTGCTCTTGCTAAGTGACACATACTGATCCTATTAGTTGTGAATCTTGTCCAGTAATAAGGAGAGCACACACAGTGTGCAGAAACTGTATTTAATATGTATCTCACCCCTCAACATGAAATTGGTAGACTTAATGACCCGATTGCCTCCTCCCCCAACTCCACTCTCCAACACTCGGCTGAAGTCATGCATAATCCCACAAAATCTATCCAGCTTATGAATTTTAAATGGAAAGGCCTAAATCACATGGCTGCTTTTAAGTGATTCCATTTCTAATAGAAAAGCAGACAGCTGGGATGGCGTCCCGTCGTGTGGTGTCGTCACTCAGGCACATGCACTTTATAGACTGTAAATACAATTTTAATGCGTGGCAGGGTTGAAAGGTTGACAATGTTTCTTGCAAAAGAAGCCCTAAAACAAGAGGAGCCCGGGGGAAAATCTATGCCATACCAGTGGATTCTGGTTAAAAAAAGGGGGATGCTCTTGCTGCTCACTGTCTGTTCTTTATTATGTCAAACCATTTTGTAGCTTCACAAATCGTAAGGGTAAAAAACCTGTCACAACCTCGCAGCTCCTCCAAGGTGCTTGAATCTAAAAGAACCAAAGCAATGAAAAGATTTCAGTTTCTCTTGAGGAACAATTTGACAAAGCTTTAATATTTAAAACCAACGTGTTTCAGTTGCAATAGCCTACATCAGGGTGACATGATTACAATACATAATGATATCCAAAATGGCTGCTCCAGAGATACCAATAATATACCAGTATTTAAAGAGTAACTCAAACTGTGTAAAGCCTGACATCTAAAGGTGAAAGGTGACATCACCTGGCACCAAAGATCAGCCAATAACAGATGGCAATTTCAGTAGCATGCTTTTTACCATTAGATGTCTGGCTTAATACAGATTTGGGTTGGGTGTTTAGTTACTCTTTAAAAAACTGGAGGCACCACAGGGTTTAACTCCCATCTCACAGTCAAGAACATTATACCCTGTCAAAGCATCTAAAGGAAATCTTTAAACTTAAATTCCTCATTCATTCCACTTCCACTGCAGTCGAAACACGTTGTTTTTTAATATTAAAGCTTCGTGGAATTGCTCCCCAAGAGTAGCTGAAGTCTTTTCATTTGTCTTGAAGCTTCACACATCAACACTACAGTTGAATGGTACAGCAGATAAGCGTTTGGATAAAGGACGACGTACATGGCAATCTAGAAAAAGCCTATGTGTGTTTGGTGATAGGCCCTGAGTCACTAAAGGTTTGCATTGTGTGGAGAACACGTTGTACATCTCAAATGGCTATGGAATATTATGCTATTCACTTTCCATTTGCAAAGGGTGGAGAATAGTCTAACAGCTGAATTGTGCTTGTGTCAGTCATGCATGTTTAAATCTCTTTTTTTTTTTACTTATAATAATGACTTGGCCCTGAGTTCATGTTGACACAGTATCTCCCTCATAAACTGTGGCTCAAACAAGATCTTTTGAAAGTATTGTATTTAGTATTGCAATTCACTCTGGCTGATTCTGTATTCCAAGAATCAGTATTTTCAGAATTTCAATTCATTTGAAGATACAGTTTGGCTGGTTGTTAGAAATGTCTTTTTGGGGGTTATTCGGACGCCACAGCTTGAAATGCAAAACCTTCTGTGCGAGCAAGTCTGGGAACTCTGCACTACAAGCTTGAGAAACTGAAGAGCAAAGAATTGCACAATTTGCCGATGTAACACAATCTCAGCGAATCAGGGCCTGAATGTTTTGAGGACAAGGAATTGTGGAAGGAGGAAACTCCGTCTCTGCATGTTGCTAGGCGATGCATTAATATTAATTTTGTCTTTTCTCAGAACGTGTGCAGTCTCTGGCTCCCCTTGGGATAAACTGAAGCTGAAAGATATCTCCATCTCACTGATACTTCTTTTTATCCTGGTTAAAACTCATATCAAAGGTTTTAATTGCATTCTTCAAATTTAATGCTGCAGAGCTTTTGTGGAGGAATCACAGTTGCCTTAGGTTCTGGTTTGCTGTGCTGATACACCTGGCTCCACTCTGACCCAGTGCAATTGGAATGCAATGTAACTAGAAATGAATGCTTTTGTTTGTATGCTTGTCATTATTTGTTATGGCTCTACAAGGTTTGAATTCAAGCAGCGCAACATCTTATTCTGAACCAATCTCCTCCAAAAATCTGTATCCAAATATGACCCTTGATGAGCAGTCAAACAGAAAAGCAGACACTAAAAGCATCGTGATTGCTCCGTTTTAATCTTATGTTTTTCCCCCCCCCATTCAGAATCATTTTGCCACAGAAGAAATAAATCTCTGATGGAGATCACCTTCTGCTTCACCCTCTCCCCTGCCAGGGTTTTAGCCTGAAGTCTTTGTTGTAGCCTCCCACACCTCGGAGCTGCCCTCTCTGCAAAAACCATTTCACTGGCACTGAAACACAGATGTTATCCATCTGATTAAACGTTCAAGGTTACATCGCCAAATACATCAAAGTCTACCTCTTAGAAAAGAAGAAGCGTGACAGCCAATAGTTTTGGTAGCCCGGAGGTGCAAACTCCACTGTCCTCCCCATCATTTTTTTTTTTTTTTTTTCCGAATCACATGAAAGGGATTGAGGAACATGACGTGTCTCTACGGGGAAATTGGTGTCTCTGCTCAAACTGCAAAGTATTACGGTGATAGAGCCTCATCCACCATCCGATAGGTGAGATGAATGGCGCTGATGGGACTTACGGTACATCATTTCCAATAAAAAACACATCTGTATTGACGTGGCAGTTGACTGAACAGGCCGAAAAGGTGCGAGCGAGAGCGGCGACTGTTTCAGTTTATCAAGGACAAACACTTCTTGACCCTTTTTCGATCACCTTTGACCGTTTGCAGTTGCATACTTGTTGCTTCTAAACACTGACTTGCTTCCCTTTGGTTCTCCCCTATCTGCAGAAATCGAAAAAATTCAGAAAGATGAGGGGAAGGAAGAAGAGAAGTTCATCGACGTCGTCATCAACAAGAACATGAAACTGGGCCAGAAAGTTTTAATACCAGTCAAGCAGTTTCCTAAAGTAAGTGCTATAGCGTCGCTGCAGAGGATTCTCCGAGAATTTCACATGCACACATAGAGAATTTTGAGATTGTGTTATTTATAGATAATGAAGCCAACTAGCTTTTCATTTAAACTCCTTACAACAGCCACTTGACAGGTTTTGTTGATGCTTTATGTTATTAGATGTAGCATATCTGGAAGACAGCGTACAGGCAGAGTGCTGGCTGACAGAACTGGGGTAGAACTATATTAAGGATGTTATTTCCTCTCTAAAGAATTGTTTTAAGCTTTTGAAATGTTACAACTGTAATTCTCTCTGCCTCTCCCCCTCCCTCTGCCTATTACACTGACCTTGGTCAATGACGCTTTCATGTCTCGGTATATTAATTTGTCAATGAATATTTATGAATATGCGATAGGAAGGAATTACCTCACATTGAAATGCATTTGTTTGACTGTGTATGTATTCCGTATGGTACTCAGGTGGATACACGTTTCTACTTTTCGGTCTTTTTTCCCCAACTCTTTTGCATGCAAATGTTTGTTTATGCAAGACATGAGCGCGCGCTATGGGTGGAAAATCATCTCCCCCATCATGGCGCGCTGCCTGTTTATTTTGAACCGGAATAGTCGGAACTGATCAGAAAACAGCAGACGGGCGGACACGCGCGGACCTGGGAAAATTGAAAAAAGCTCGCAGGGTGACAGAGTGTGCTCGTAATGCGACGAATGAGTCACGCGTACCCGGCGTTCTAGACAAGAGGCAGGTTCACGATGACCTCCACGTGAAAACGGAGGAAAAAAAGGAAGAAGCCGCACAGCCGTTTGGAGTGATAACGCCGCCGGTCGCCGTGCGGTGAGAGCACTTAAGGCCCCGCCGCGGCGAGGAGCCCGCGGCAGAGAGCGCAGCGCCGTTTAATGGGAGCCGCATGCTCGGTGCATGACAGGGATTTCCCACTGGGAGCATGGTGGGGAGGCTGGTGTAAAAGTGAGAGGCCCGTTCTTAGATGGGGGACATCACTCAAGTTTTCACCTCAGCCCCCCTGGGAGGGAGGAGCGGTAACCTACAGTATGTGAATGGCCTGACTTGAGAGGACAGAGGCTGCGAAATACAGCAGAGGAGTCATATATTCAACCTTAAAAGCTCTATAGGTGCCGACAGAAGAAAAAAAGATCTGCTTTTCTGCTTTATTTCACTCTGAGAAGCGCTGCTACTTCTGCCAGCAATGACATGCACAGCAAAATTGTCCGTGTTCATTTACCTCTGGGCAGTGCTTAATTTGTAAATGATGAGGTCCCGGGAACACCAAGGGGTCGGTGTTCCCGCGAGTCAGTCTGGAGGGAAAAGGTCCCGGAACATATCAAGACAACAAGCGCATTGGAGGCACAGTGGTGCTCAGTGCAGCCATGTAGCTTACTGTAGACCTCACAGCCTAAACATTACTAAATGACCGACTATATGACCTTAGAGCTCTGACTACTTGGGACCTATAACAATATTTGATTATTGCATAGGCTACATAATGCTTATTTTTACAAACCTGCCCTTCAAGTAGTAGATATAACTGCACTGTGCACAACATATAAATGCCCACATAGGCTACTATGAGACATCCTAATCATACAGAAAGGAAACTGCAATGGCTTCAACCATTTTACCAGAGAAATTCCGGTTCGAGTAGTTATGCATCAATATTCAATACAAATACTTTCATATCGATTTTGAATGTAGGAAACAATGTCAGCGAATAATGCAATAAAACGTGTCGTGGTGCAGCTAGAAGTAGACCTAAATGCGACACTCAGCTGGACCGTGCTGGTTTTGAAATGCCCACAGTGATGTGGCTTACAGCCCTTCACTCAACCAATTCTCATGTTATTACCAATTATTTCTGGACACTCAACATAACGTGCAATTGCCCGCATATTTAACTGTGGGACTTACAGGTCCGCACTCCAAAAAAAGCAGTCATCTATGCAAATATGAATTTGGATTGTCCCAGCAGAGACCTAATAGATTACAGAATATGCTTACATGTTTACAAAAAAAAAAATCATGCTTACAATGTCTAATTTTCCAAAATATTCCACACAGCGGACATATGGACAGCCAATTCAACTTTTAGCCATGACGCTGTCTGAAGTTTACCATAACACACTCTGCAGAGCAGCTCACTCATGTGTGATGTGATTACTATGCGCTTGTTGTTACTTTCTAATATGGTAAACACCTGTCTTCATATGGCAGGGGATTATTACATGGCAGACAAAAAAAAGTTTCATGCAGGTAGTCCTAAACCGTGAGGTGCCGGATCCTGTTCCGGCAGGATCCGGCACAAATTAAGCACTGCCTCTGGGAGTGTAAAAATTAACAGCACGCCATGGTTTTATGTCAGTCCACACCCGTCAGAGTCAATGTAACACTTTAAGAGATGGTTTTTGAAAAGCTAACCCCAGAGCCATACCAGCTCTAAGACAGACAGCTCCTCAATCAACACTTGTTAATTCAAAATAATTGTCACGTCAGAATCAACACTTGCGAACACAGGAAAAATTTGCTGTGTGAGAAAGGCAAATAAGTGATAGAAGCAGTGATGTACTGGTAAATAAAAAGGTGGTAAAAAAAAAAAAACCTGGTAAAAAATGCTGTGACTTTCATAAACTAAAAATATGTTTCCAGAAATGCGTTCATTTTTTCCTTAAAAGAGCCTGTCTTCATATAATGTGCATCAGTTTGACACTCCTTACTATGATGTATACTATGAATTTGGTTCATAAAGATTTAGATCAGCCTAAAAAGGTGGATGCATAAGTGCTGCAAATAAATAGATGAGTTTATCTTCCATTATATTCCTGATTATACCTGATAGAACTTTGAGAAGGTTTTCAGCTATATGCACTGTGATCTAAACCTGAATTTAACCCTGAATGTACAAAATAATGTTGGGGAGCATTGAGTGCTGTGTATGTGCTGTCATCTGGAGGCCAATCTGTGTCTCATAGGTTCACAGCTAAACAGATTTGCTTTGACAGGTTTGATAAGTGGAGCCGCTAATACGCTGTTTAGAGTTCCAACAAGCCACCGAAGGAAGACAAATTCAATTTGTTCTAGCTGACAGGTAGCAATGGCAAGAGTGATCGGTCTGACTTGAATGGGTTTTCTCCTGAACTGCAAGCATCACCTTTTGGCTTCTGGCATTGAAGTGGCACAGCCATTTTCCAAATAGCCATTTAGGAGCATGTACAGAGAACTTAAATCCATCCTCTGCAAACATAGCTTTTTATCAATATGAACCAGGCAAGGACACCATGCAGCAAGTTGCAGACTGATGATTCTCCAGGACAAATGGATCTGTTCTTCACTGATGATTTTTAATACCAAACCCTGATGAATTATATTGTCTGCTATGCTGCAAATAATTGGCCCAATGAAAATTTCTTTCATTTCTGGATCCGTGGAACGTTGAAGGCTTTTTGAGATAACAGGAAGAATGATGATGTTATGATGCTGTGTGCTGCAGTTCTGCTGTGCAATGGACATCACAGCACTGTAAAGAATGTCCTGCAACAGCCTTTACAAACAAGTCTACCTTTGTACATCTATATATTTTATGTATGCCCGCTTAAGTATTAACCATGGGGGTCGTTTTTGTTATTGTTTTTTATTGTTATTATTTTAGATAAAGGCACCATTCAATTGAAACAGAAAAGAATTTCAAATCATGATTGAGCCAGTATGACACATGCTGCCCCCACCTACTCAGAAGCTATATATACAATACCACAGCTTTTAAACGGGCTGTGCTATCGGCGCTATCCTATACATTTGCTGGATCTGTGGGCCCTCTCAGAAAGCATCTTTTGGCACAAAGCACCGCGGGCCATTTGTGAGGCGTGAGGAGTCCCACTGGTTTATTTCCAGTTCAGTCTGTGGCTTTTCTCTGTGCCGGGGAACGGTGATTTATCCTTCTACTGTCGCCCCTGTCCTGCTGTCCTCAGCACAATCATTCTGCACTGGCTTTCTCTGAGCACACCTCTCGCCAGGCTCACAGTAATACATTCAGCAAATGATGAAAAGATCTCAGATGTGCCGTCCCACCCGCCACCCCGCACCGCCCCCCCCCCAACCCTACCCGCCACCCCCTTCTGGTTAAGTGTGATTAATCATAGATCCTTTCCCTACTTGTGTCCACTGACTTTTTAATCATCCACAAGCCACATCCCTCTTCTTTTCAGCTGCCAAACCAGGAGACGGTGCAGCGGTTGAAACTGTTGTTTTTTTTAGTCGCTGTGCTTTTTTTTTTATGAGCATTCTCGAGCATCCAGCGTTGCTAAACTCCAGTGGAGGAGAAAGGGCCGTGCAACTAAAACCACAACAGAGCAGCAGGCAACCACCTATGATTAAACACATCGGCTTTTATTCTGGTGATTACAGACAGCGCCAGCGCAATCCCCTCACGGTCTAATGACATGAACCGCCACGGGAGCCCAGTCAGAAAATCCCTCATGATAACTAAAGCATTACCAAAACCCCAAAACATCAATCACAGTTGGAAGGATTTTGATATCCGATAAACAACAGGGATTATATTCTGCATTTAGTGAGACTATATTTGGAGGATCGTCCGTGTGATGAGATGCGGGGTTTAGTGATGGGCAACTTTGCACCAGCAAACATATCGACATGGTGGTGAGGCGTTTAATGTCCAGATTAAGACCTCCCTCTGACATTTACTGGCATTAGTCTGGTCAAATCTAAGGCAAATATGCATAATCTCTCTTTAAATAGCCAGACATTCCAATAGCACCAAATAAATACCATTATATCATGTCACTACAGCGCACCATATCAAGCCACTACATCATCTATAATACCATCTGAATCGGCTCCAACCTGCGTGGCAACCTGCTCACTCAGGGTCAATATTAGTGTCTCAAAGCCGGGTAATCAAATAATTACAAAATTTTAAATAGATTCTCACAGTGTTGTACTTCTTTTGCTTTACATCTGATGTTGTGTAGCAATAAATTGGAGCTTACTAATGTACTTGAATTATGTTTTCAGCAGTCTATGAAGATATCTCTGGGCCCAATTCAAGCTGCATAAAGTAACGCGGGTCTTCTGTGGATTGAGATCTGTACTTTTGATCTTCTCCTGTTCAAACTTGGAGCATTTGATGTGCGCACTGAGGATTTTGGGTGTGCCTTCACAGGTTTATTTTGTCCTTCCCATCGGTATGGTGTAAAATCAGGCTATGGACTTTTCCCTCTTCTTGTCTTTCTGCTGATGTATATCCTTTAAATTCCACGCGCCTTTAATTCAGTTGTGTTCAGGACGATTACGCGCGCAGATTGAAGTAGAAACTTGCCCACGGGACATTAATTGGATTAAAACATTATAAAATAGACTTTACAAAATCTGAAATGACTTAGGCTATTCTGCATTTTCTCTTTTGTGAAGTCATTGAAATAAACTTTTAGATCAAAAACTAGTTTTATATCAAAAGGGGGGTTTCTTGGGGGCTTGGTTGACTATAATCTTAACTCACCAATAAGCCACTCTACAATTACATCGCTCATTGCACTGAAGCTTTCTGCAAACACCGGTTATGGCCATGTCTGCATCAAATACCAATTTGTGGAGTCAGCTTTCCTCTTCCTATAAATTGGTCACATGCGTACAGTTGATGGCACCTATGACCTTTTGTTAAACAACATGATAGACTCCTTGTTCCTAATCAAGAAATCAGTGATCAGTGTCCAGTGCACGAGGCCAGGCAGTGGGAGACAGACAGAGGACTGAGACATTCCCACAGCACCCTGTCCGACGCAGAACCCGTCACCAGGACGGAAAAGGGTGAAAGCCCGATACCTTGACTAATATGAAGGGACGTCGGCCCTGTGATCTGGCTCTGCAAATCATTGTTCAAAAGACTACGCAGCTCAGTGATCAAGGCCCTATCCAGGCGGAAACGATGGATGCACAGGGTGTCGGTTAAACTCGGCACATTTAAAAGATTTCTTAACAACGTCTGCGCGCCCTGATACTGCCGTCTCCTTTGATGATCCCTTGTAACCTTGAACACGTAAATGGCAGAACGCGTCTTGTTTGCTTAGTTGTGGAGCGTCATCAGCTTGCTTTACAGAAAATACCATCACAATTCCACAGTCTGATCCTTTTTCTTCAGACATACTGCAGGGTTTCAGGTGCGTAAGGGTACAAATGGACCTAAGTTAGCACCGCAATCCACATATTATAATGTGAAGGTGCACACGCCTTGATTTGCATATTCATCAAGCCAAGGTCGTAACTTTGCAGGAGACCACTTATCCCCCACACGTAAGTCCAGGGTTGGAACTGGCACAGTGGGGCGTGGTGCTTACTGTAAGTCACGGTCTGAATAGGGCCCTACATGATCAACTCCATAGCCACGGGCCGTGGTGTAATTACAAAAGTTGAACGAACATAGCTGAGAACTGCTGGAGTTCACCTGAGTACACTGGCCAGGATAAAACCCGAATAGTCAGTTACTGCATTAGAGCGAATCACAAAGGCTTGGTTCTCAAATCCCTCACCCAGGAATTGGCAGGAGCCTCCTAATAAGCACTTGCTTTCTGAACAAAAGGCAGGAGCGATATAGGTGAGGTGTAGAACAAAAATGGGTGTTTTTTTTTTACCTCCTACTTGCTAATTGATGACCTAGATAGTTGAGGGAGACAGCTGTATAACTCACCGTTAAAGGAAACATGGGAGGAGGGGAGAAAAGCATCGCTCCTCTTCTCTCTCCCTGACCGTCTCCAGCTGCCGGTGGGGTTGCGTTCAGCCTGTGTTGCTGTTGTGCGGCTTTGATCGGTGTCTCCGCAACATGCTTTGACATAGCAATGCATAACATCCGCGGCATTATGGCAAACGGCGGCGACCTTGTGAAGTAATCTAACGCGGGACGCATTTGACGGACGGCGTCGTTCCACGTCAACCCCGATACGCTCGAAATGTTCACAACATGATATTATGGTACAGCAATAATTCATATTTGAACAGCTTTAGAGACGGTTTGAGCTGATATGAGAAAGATATTTAGGTTCTGATTTCACGAAGCGATGCAGGTAGCAGAAGACTACAGAGGTCGTCTCACCTTTCATTTTGCCGCTTTACACAGGTTTTCAATGTCGTATCAACATCTTTACTTAACCTTTATTTAACCAGGCAAGTCGTTAAGAACAAATTCTTATTTACAATGGCGACCTGGCATTCAGCCTATTCAATGTCAGAATAGGCTCTAACGGTGTAGGAGGAGATGTCAGAATGCTGGGAGTTATCTCTTTATTATTATGAACACTTTTTCCATTTTATACTAGGACATTTCAGCAAGAGGGTCAGCCGCAGAGCATCTTCATAAGGCCGATACCCATGAAAAACTGACAGACCGCAAACTTGACTGGGATAAGACAGTTTGGAAAGGCTTCCAAGCCGATTGGTCTCCTGTCAAGTCGCGGACGGGAAGAAATGCTGATAAGTTTTAATAAGCTTCAATCAAAAGCGCGCTGCTTGAGCCAAGTGTGATTGACATAAGAAATGTCTTTGCTCTTTATCTCAAACAGACGGATTCTGATTGATCTCCTCTCTTGTTCTCTGTTGTAGTTTAACTTTGTCGGCAAACTCCTCGGGCCACGTGGGAACTCGTTAAAGAGACTACAGGAGGACACCCTCACAAAGATGTCAATTCTCGGAAAGGGATCCATGAGAGACAAAGAAAAGGTAACACTCCAGTCCCTTCTTTCATTTTCATCTTTCTTCTCCCTTTCTTCACTCTTCTCCCCTCCTATCATGCAAATGCAAAACAGTGGATCAGTGGATTTATCAAATATTTGATCTTAAAGGCCTCATTTTATTCAGTTTCATGATTTTGTTTTCAGATGGCTCGGGATAAGAATAATGTTCCTCATGATGTGTTGCAAATAAATGTGCTTTAGTTAAAAGTTAAATTGGACTAGTTGAATTGAATGAATTTGAAGACCAAGTCCTAACAATACTGAATCTGGTTGTCCAACAACAGCAGATCCTCTGATTCAAATGAGGTCAACTGGGGGCTTACCTGATTGGACGGATTTCAGGAATTGTTTAGTGAGGGAGCCAATCAGGGCCAAGTCCAGTTTTAGTGCGTTTACTGGAGTTAGTCTGAAACTGCCTGTAAAAAAAAGGGTGGATTCTTAAACCGCTCAAACAAAATCCAATTTTAACGACGTCTACATTTATCATCTTTAATTATATATGTATATAAACAGAGAATTCCTACGACAGCGGCCCTTTAATGGCGGAATCGATGGCACAGCGAACTGGACAGCAGCGAGTAAAACGACTTCACTTGGCTTGTCTGCAGCTCTCCTCTTCCTCCGTTTGTCACGGGTGATTTGTCGGCGGCGATGATTCTCGCTATCATACAGCACATTCCTTTTGATTACTGTGATCAATAGTCTTTGATGGCAGACTCCTCCTGAGTACCTGGAGAAAAGATCTGTCATGGAGATGTGCTGACCTCGGCAGCCCTCACCTGTCTCCGCAAAACCCCCTGCAGGATTTATGACTGACAGCTTTCTGTCGGGGACGCAGCGTGCGCCGTTGCCTGTGTTGTTTGGGGAAAAAAAAAAAATACGGAAAAAAATAAATAAAAACCCTACCCAGACAACTATTGCTTTGTCTTCAGCCGGTTGCAACGCTTTCTCACTTGCTATTTCGAGCTGCACGGCTTTCCTCCATATGTCATCGTAGTTTTCAACGCTTGAAATTCCTCGCGTAGGTCAGGGAGCCGGGCCACTGCAGAACAGAGTTTCTTTGTTTGTGTATGCTGAACCAAGAGAGAGAGGGAGAGGTCTACTTGCAGCCAGAGGCTCTTTCACAGGGAGCAAAAAACAAAACTATCTTGTCTATATGGAAGCAACAGTCAGGCACTGTCGCACTTAAGGACACGTTTCTATTTATACCAATAAAATACACACTTCTCGGTGGGTGCTGACGGAGGGGAGAGGAGATAATGTACACTTTTTACCCTGCCAAAGGTGTAAGATGGAAATGTAATTGTGATCTTGCCATTCAGGGAAGATAATAGATGCGTCGGTGGACGAAACTGTACAGTGTTTCAAGTCAATACGTTCCCCTTATAATCTCGCGCGTCCGTGTATGGTGTAGACACTGCAAAGAGCTGGGATAATTCCTCAAATATTTGCTGCTGGGGGACCTTGATCTTCTGTTGACAAGAACATGAGTGCAGAAGGGAGGAGAGGCGCTGAGCTGTCTGAGGCAGAGTCTCTCAGTCTGGATATGGCACCTTGGTTGTCCTGCTGCTGTCAGTGCCGGATGATGTAAAGGCATCCGCGTTGCTCACTGCTTCTCGTTAGCGCCGTGATTAACTCATCCATTCTCATCCTTGGGACTTGTACTCCCTCTTTAATTTTCCTGATAGACAAAACAATCACATTTTCTTTGTTTCAGTTTTGTAGCTTGCATCGGATTTAATTGCGAGCTACTGCGGAGAAATACCTCAATTGTCCTAAAGTAATAATCTGTGACATTTTCATATTCTAATTTCTGTGTGTGTCAAAACTGTCCTCCCCCTAAAAATTAGCTGATTACCAGTTTGGGCGTGGTGGTTGCAAATGATAGTCCATTATCAGTCGAAGATTTGGGGGATGGTGCATTTTTAATCATATTAACAAGCGTATGAGTTATGGAAGGGAAAGTACAGAGTGACAGTGTTTTGCAACAAATTACACATCTTATTGCACTTGCTAGTGACTAACTTAAAGTAATAATCTGAGACATTTACATATAAATAAGTGTCTGTTTTGCTACTCGCTATAACACAATAGGAATTCAATTTATACCCAGTTCATGAAAACTTTTACATTGTCTTGTTCTAAACAGCCGGTGTCTGGTAGCTTTTTCCTGGGAAAAATCCTCTGCTGCACAGGAAGTGATGTGTTTTATGTTTTCGGTTTGTTTGGAATAAGCAGAAGAAGAACTGGGTAGTTAGCGTGAGCAGTGATAGCCACCATGGCTGAACAGACAAAGAACAGAGCGCCACCTACACAAACTCAAACTGCATCAACAGAAAATCCAATGAAAAAGACGTCACAGTACTGGATACAGTGTTTGATTGACAGCTGAAGAAACACCACAGCAATGAGCACTGAGCACCAAAAAGGAGACCAAATAAGACCAGAACCTCATGGATTACCACTTTAAGGAAAACATTCATTTTGATGGTACAGAGATGAACAGACAACACAAGCAGAGCAGATCCTTGGTTATCTGAAGCTGGTGGAGGTTGTTGTGGGTATCAATACTGCTCCTAGGCACTGATAGAGGGTTGATTCTCACCGTGGCAACCCATATTTAATATTGGCACTCATTGTCCAATAAGGTGCTTTGGAAATGGCATTTATATTGATAGATATATATTATTAGTGGAAAGAAGAAACTGGGTCACTAAACTTGGCCTATGTGTTAATAAGCCAGTTTGAATGTCTGAAGTGCGGATAAACAAGGCTGATAGAGTTGTGCAGTACATCAGCACAATAGATGGCTGTTATTGCATATGATGTGTTTTTCCTCCTGTCATTCAAATGGCATAATAGAATTCGCCCCCCAGCATCCACTGTCTGCCTTTAAATATTTCATTTGAATGTGAATGCTCAGAGATTCACATTATTCTTTACCGCTGGGCTCGGTCTGGAGAGGCTCCGGTGTCCAAAGCGTGGTGGCCCTCTGTTTCCAGGGCGAATGGCTTTTCATAAGCAGATTTACACAGAGAAAATATAAACAGGAGGGAAGATGCTGCCAATAGATAGGAGAAAGAGACAGCTGTAATCTCCTGCCATGGGCTGCTTAGCTGCTATAGGATGATGCTGGATCATTGATGCCTCTTATCAGCACTGGGAGAGAGGCCCTATGTATGAAAATTGGTATACTAACACACACACGGCACACGATAACACACGCCAGTCATGTGGTCACACACACACACACACACACATAGGGAAGAGTTTCATCCCACAAAGTGAGATATCCACCGTTTGAAAATGTGACACTCTTACAAAATGATTGATTGCAAAACATTAAAAAGAGAATTAGATTAAACTTTATTGATGCGGAAATTAGGTTGTTACAGCAGACAAATAGAATATGAGCACAACAGTAGAAATAATATAAACAATTGTGGGGTTAAATAAACATATTCTGACAATTTCAACACGTGAAACAGACTGTATGAGTGGGAATATATGGGGAAAGAGAATGGACTGCGGTACTTTTTAAAGAGGTAACTCAATTTCTCGCTTGGTAAATGCCAAACATTAGACTGCCGGATCGTCTCCATTTCGGAGATTCGGGTGCTGATATTAGAAACACCAGGTAATGACTGTGGGTTTTTTTTTTTTTAAACGCATATATAGGAATAGATAAAAGGGAAAAAGAGAGGGAGATTCACCAGCAGTCGTCTCTTTCCAACACCCTGCTTACACACTCTGCTTGACACCGGCAGCTCCATCAGCGGTGGTGCTATGCACAAAGGAGCCCTCTCCTCGTAAAGCACAGATTTATGGGGGAAATTACCATATCATTAACATACCACAGGCACTCTTAAAAGAAGGTTATTTATAATTAGGTGACATCAGAGACACTGCCTTGCATGGTGCTGGAGAGGGAGAAGGGAAGTAACTTGCCGCCACTGGAATGCCCCGGAGAAGACTGTTTTTTTTTTTTTATTTAGTTTTTTTTTTGAAAAGGAGAAACTGGGACGCCAAACCTGTTGTTGCCTTTGTGTAATGCGGTGGCAGACATTTGGGGTTTTGGCTGTCCTATTTCTCCCATCAATAACATTATACTGGCCTGCTTCTGTCGGGCCTGAATGGCCTGCGAAGCCCCTCGCTGTTTACATGCTATAGTTTCTGTCGCAAGGTAAATGAGCTGCAGGTCTGTAGGCAGAGGTGGAAAGTGAGTTACAACTGCTCTACTTACAGCCTGACTAGATCTTATGAGGAACAAATAACAAATACAATCACTTTAAAGCCTTTACCTTTACTACCTTAGTCATTTTCTGTAACTATTTACTCTATTTACTTGCTTAAAGAGTAACTAAACCCCACCTAAATCTGTGGTGAAGCCTGACACCTAATGGTGAAAAGTAGGGTATTGAACTGGCCTTCTGCTATTGGCTGGTCTTTGTGCCAGGGCACAGAGACCAGCCAATAGCAGATGACCAGTTCAGTACCCTACTTTTCACTATTAGGTATCAGGCTTCACCACAGATTTGGGTTTGGGGTTTAGTTACTCTTTAAAGAGGTAATACTCAAGATCTTCACTTTTATTGTGTCTCCATCTTTGTTGCTCAGCGCTCATTGCTGTGGTGTTTCTGCACTGCACTTCCCAGAGATCACCTGTCAATCAAACAGTGTGGGCGGGACTGTGATGTCTTTTTCCTTGGATTTTCTGTTGATGCAGTTTGAGTTTCTCTTTTCTCTGTCTGTTCAGCCATGGTGGCTATCACTGCTCATGCTAACTACCCAGTTCTTCTTCTTCTGTTGATTCCGACAAACCGGAAATATAAAACGCATCACTTTCTGTGTGACAGAAGATTTTTCCCAAGAAAGAGCTACCAGACACCGAGTGTTCAGAACAGCAAACGTAAAAGCTTTAATAAACTGGATATAGATTGGATCACTATTGTTTTATATCAATCAGCAATATAGTTTAGCAAAACAGACATTTATGTATATGAAAATATCATACATTATTACATAAGTCAGTAGCATGTGCAATAAGATGTGTCATTTATTGCAAAATATCATTATTCTGGATGTAGGCCTGACGTTCCATAACTGATATGATTTTGGTTAAAAATGCACCGTCCCCAAAATCTTTGACTGATAACGGACTAAATTATGACTAAAAATGATTTGCAAGGACCCAAATGGCTGAGGGGGCAGTTTTGAATCATAAAGAAACTCTTAATGATTTTCATTTAAAAGATATTAAGCTCTCCAGTATTTTGGGTGAGCTACTCTTGACACTTGAGTACCAGTCAAGCACTCTTACTCCAAACTGAGTTAAATGTATGATGATAATGAAGTGATTGACTACAGTATTGGCACAATGTAGAGAGCGAGGCTATTTGTATAAATCAAGTACCCTATTATTCTCTTTGTCTGCATTAAAGATGGTTTGAAAAGATGAATCATTATTGACTTCCAAGTACCAAAGTGATGAATTAATTCAAATACATATTGATCATATTTTAACATGAGATCCTCAATCAATATAATATAAATCAGGTTTTTTTTTCTCCCAGAACGGCTGAACTTTTTTTGATGATACTACACTAAAATGCGAAAATCCATCGAGACATGATGATGGAGTATATGAGCGCACATACAACCATGTGTTGTTTTCAACTGGCTTCATCTGTACATTTGTTATGAGGACAGGCAGCTGTGAGAGGACCAAAGCAATCAGTTAAATGTGACAGCAGCAGCAGCAGTTGAAGGGATTGTAAGGATTGCCTGTTCACAGAAATGTTAGTTTACGAGAGCCGCATGGATGTATTTTTTTTTTGTCTGTCTTCGCGTAACTAATGCATCACATTCCACGTAGCATTCAAGCGCTGAACCTCATTATGTAACAGTTGTAGATAAACTCCCTGGAATAAATCCTTGCAGAAATACAAAAAAAAGAAAAAGAAAAATCCATGAGAAACGTTCCCAGGCTTTTGACAGCGGGCTTATTCCCTGGATGGAGGGTGTAGGATACATGGCTGCTTTTTGTGCCGACAGGAGGAAGAGCTACGGAAGAGCGGCGAGGCCAAGTACCAGCACCTGAACGAAGACCTGCACGTGCTCATCGAGGTGTTCGCCCCGCCGGCCGAGGCCTACGCCCGGATGGGCCACGCCCTGGAGGAGATCAAGAAGTTCCTCATCCCGGTACGTTTTCCTTCCCTTCCCTTCTCTGCTCCACCCGCCCTCCGCTCCTTCAACCTGCTCTTTTTTGGCCCCGGCCGACCCCGGCACATACAGTAGAGGCAACCTGCTAGGAGCTTATTTACTCTTCCTCCATTCATTATGTATGCTCTCTCCCATGCTCTGAGCTGTAATGATTTACATCTCATCATTAATTATCACCCGACCCGCCCCCCCTCCCACCCCCTCTTTTCCTCTTCCCCTCTTTCCAGCATCAAAATATATCTCTCGATAGAGCGGACACATGACAATCATATCAATCGTTTTGTGATTAAAGACCTATTTCCATGTTAATTACGTGTTTTAATTCACTGGTGAAAAACAACTGTGTGAGGCGATAAAGCCAAACGGGGTCCCGAGGATTTATCAACGGGGGATCTGAAATGTTTTGCTGCCTCAGGAACAGCGGTCACGGCAGTACTGTAAAGTACATTAATTAGATATTCCCGGGGCTGTAGCCCTGGAGATAAAGGACGTAATTTAATACAGTGTAATTGAAAGCTAGTGTGTCGCCGTGTGTGTTTGCGTGTGCACATGTGCGTGTACGTGCACTTGTGTGTGTGTGTGTGTGTGCGTGCGTGCCGCCTCTGTCTGCAGGATTACAATGATGAGATCAGACAGGCCCAGCTGCAGGAGCTCACGTACCTGAATGGCGGCTCGGAGGATGCCAAGGTGCCATCGGTGAGGGGCAAGTCAGCCGCCCGTGGAAGAGGGACACCTGTTCCAGGGCCTCCCAGGTAACCTGTTTTCCAAGAAGTGTGTGTGTGCGTGTGTGTGTGAGGGGTTGTGTGTGTGAGTGCACTTTGGTTCGGTCGGGGCTTGGGTATTATTTACACTTAAAGAGCTGTTGGCAGGCTAGTATTTTGTCTGCAGATGGATGTGTAGGATATCCTTTTGCATTTCCATAATGAGACTCCACAATTAAAAGGAGAATTCCGGTGTCAGTTAAGAGTTCGAGTCCATTTACTTCTGTCTCTGTCTAGTTTACATTTCCACCAATCTTGCAAGTCGTATGTAAATCGATTCACTTGTTTTTTCGGTCGTTTTTTAAAATACAAACTTTCCAGTGTCAGAAATAGCTTGAAATGAACTGCTGTCCCGGCTAACAAAGATGCCCTAAATAAAAAAAAAAAGACCTGAATGTGACAACAAAGTCTGTACGGCGACATGCTTTTGAGGGACTTTTTTTGGTTTGAGACTCGCATTTCTTCCTGCGGGTGTGAGGTGATTGACAGTAAGCAGAGCATAACGTAACACATTGATATGAAAACACTCAGCTCGGGCACAATGAAATAACGATAAAACAGAAACTGTGACAAAACCAAATTAGGTCTTCATGTTTACTGTAATGGATTATCTAGCACAGGCAATTTTCAAGTCTGTGGAAGTTGTTTTTCATACTGTACAGGAGTGAATGGCAGCAAACGGCTTTGCCTGAAGGTAGCAAAATGAACTCTGATATCTCCAACTATGCCGGCCGAGTTCAGACACCATCAGGAATAATAGAGAGGAGCGACCTAGACGACTGGCACAAACTTAAAAACACACCGGTATTATGCTTTAAAGCTGCACTGGGGAACTTTGCACATTGGCAGCTCCAAATGGCATCAAGAGGTAATTGTTTGAAAACTGTTTGAACTCCAATACCCAGAAATCCTGTAAGGTGACGTCGGTAAACTGCACACAGCTCGCTCATGTTTACCAAGCCGGCCGGTCTGTGATGCTTTATACCAACATACCAAAGAGACAAGAGAGACAAAAGATGAGTCCAGCTTTCTCTGGACGGCTCTCTGCTGTTAGAAGGCAGTTTGGATTACACTCTTAAGTTTTGATTCATCAGTGTTTATACCTGACACCAGAATTTCATTTGGGCAAATAGGCAGAATCTCAGCGTCTCAATTAGGTGGAATGAGACGGTCTTCTCTGTTGCAGCCCCACTTAATTTAGCCTGGCACTGTGTTAACACTGTGAATGGAGGTTTTTATTCCACTTTATGATGGCCATAATTAAGCTGAGACCAATATCATCTGAATTGAATTAGGTCAATCTGGCAGCCCATTAAAGTAAACGCATTTTATTGTCAATACCATCTGAAAACAAACTTCACATTTTGTAGCGGATAGTAGTGTACAGTGATGCAATGTCTTGTGTCCATAAACAGCAGCATAGTAAATTCCAATTTGCATAAAAGCCTTTATATGCAAATGATTTGCGTTATATGCCTGCTTCTCTACTGTCCCACTGAACCCATGCTAATTCCGACTCCGCCGAGACCCCATAACAGCACAAACAAAAATATTCATGGCCATTACAAGACTTGGACAATCTCTGCAACGAAGGCGCGCTTTGAAACTGAAAATGCAAAGCGTCGCCTTGTTTGTTCTTTGTGTTTATAAAAGCAAACTCACATCTTTTTAACAGATTTGGAGATAAACAAGGTCACGGAGAAGGCGTATTTGTATTGCTCTGAGTCAGAATATAATTGGCTGTGTTTGAAATTACACTGTAATTAGCATTTACCATACCTAATTTGAGTGTGATAAGACAGAAGTCCCACAGGCTCCTCGGCAGAAAGTCATGTACAGTATACTGCATATTCGCACTAACATGTGCTTATTTTTAACAGATGCCACTGCTCAGTACATGGCTGTGCAGGGGGTCACATATTCCACCTTGCTCTGACTTTGGAAGAGAAGTCCTGAACTGACTTTCATGTTTTTTTTCTACGCTTGAGGACAGTTCAATTCCGCAATCTAAACATTCACCACCGTCCCTTTTAGCCAGAAACGATTTTTTTCCCCCGGCCCCAAATCTGTGATGTTTCACCAATGTGCTATACAGCTCCATTGACGACGAAATGGAAAGCACAGGGAAAAAAGTGACCCGGAGAGCAGCCTCGGTGGTTTTCTGCTGCTATGACTAAACCTGCTGGTTCAGATCAGTTCACCGCTTTAAAAGGAAGCTCAGTTAGGTGTAAAAGCCCAAAAAACATCCTGCCAGACCACAAGGTCAGGCCGCCTTTCATTTTTCAAACGGAGCAGCTCGACTTTGCTCGCATCTTGATTACATCGCATATTAGAGTGCAGGGTCTGTGTTAATTCATCTTAGTGTCAATGTTTATGAACCAGAAAATGTGCTAATATAGCCTGTAAACCCCCCCCCAGTGCTGTCACATTGTTCAAGTCTCCAGTGCATTGTCAATGTTAGCAGGTCTGGAAAGTGTTTATAGATGACATGTACATGTTTGCGTACATAAATATTAAAGGAAAAATCCACCCTAAACAATTTAACACTATTAACACTATTATACATTGGGGATGTATCTTGCATTTCTGGGCCCATTATTTTGTTTGCTGGTGTATTTTTCTTATTTCCAAGGATAATTGGCCAAATGTAGATAACGTGACGTCATGTTGAGATATTTCCAGCGCAGCTACAATGGAATTTGATAGCAGAAAAGTTTTCAGCAATCTACACACGTCAGGTTTTGGTGTCAGAATCAAAGAGCGAGGGCTTCTTTCTAGGCTCACCAATTCGCACCAACATTCGACAATCACACAGAGAGAAATCCATCATAGAAGAGGCAGAGAGACCAATTCACTTTTTTCTCGACTGGAAAAACTCTCACTCCACTCCTGCGATTGCTCTCTCCACCTACACGCGTAACCCGCCGCTGAATGGAACGAGTTCAGGCACGTTCTCTGGAGGTTGTTGAAAGTCATCCTGGGAAATGTAGGAAATCGCTAACTGAAGTAGAAGTAGATGAGGCAGCTTGAGAGAAAGTGGGTACACCGAAAAAGTAAATTACAACACTTCATCACAAAATAACTGATGATATATCACAATGTAATCGTATCCAAGGGTGGATTTTTCATTTAACTGTCCAAGATCATCTGAATAACTTGTGTAAAAAGGGGATATTTGCCTTAAGTCTGATCCATCCAAACTCACCCTGGCAGCGACTATGCGCAAATATCCAATTCTCTTTCTAATAATCCACAGCGTTACATTTACTGCAAACTCCACGAAAAGCTAAACGGACCTGTGAAAATGTTTCTGTGCAGATGCTGCCATGTTGATTTTGCCGCTCTTTTATCTCAAAACCCGGTGGCTGTTTGTCTTGTGTCAGGAGTCGAGGAGGAGTTCCTCCTCTGCATGCGGCGGTGCCCCGGGGAGCGGCACCCAGAGGTGCTCCACCCAGCCGGGCGCCATCTTCCAGAGGGAGGGGGGTGCAGAGAGCCAGAGGTGCCCCCCCGCCTGCCGGATACCGACCGCCCCCTCCCATAGTGCAGGACACATACGGCGAATATGTGAGTATATATATATGTAGAAAAGATGCTGTACAGATGCACACACACCTTCACACACTCAAACTGATCCTTTACACACATTGGGGTTAGACTGATATATCGGTTTGCTGACATATTATATATTAGATACTGGCCTTAAGGAGCTGCTAACCAATAAGATTTTCATTAGTCTGGATTTCAGTGGAGAGTTTTATGGTCCTATTGCAAGACCAAGTCCAAGTCAACTCCAATACCAGGTCCAGTCAAGTTTAAGTCAAGACCAGGTCCAAAGGCGTTCAAGACAAAGTCAAGACCAAGGCCAGAGAAAATAGGCACTAAACAGTGTATATGTCTTTCCAAATGTGAAAATAATGCTTAGGGAGTTTCTTAAGGATGAACAGCGATCTCAGTCTATTTGCAGGAGCTCTGCACTATAACCTTCAACATACTACTAAATAATGTGTATGAGTTTGAGGGCCACAATATCACTATACTATACTATACAGGGTCGTAATCCCTTAAGTTGTTCATGGTGCTGGGGAGAGAACAAAGGTGGACCAGGTGGTGAAAAACTTTTAGATAGGCAGGAAAAAGTGGAGTCAACATCCAAAGTCCGAGTCAAAATAGACACAAGAAACACTGAATCCTTGAAACGTTTTGGAATGATTTTTCAAATTTAAAGATATCGGCACAAAATATCAGCTATCTGTAGATTCAGTCCAAAAATATCGGTATCGGTATCTGTCGTCAAATTCCATATGGGTTGACCCCTAGTATGCATGTAGTATCGTACAGTGCTCCATATTCAGCTGTTCTCTTACAACATGTGAGAGAGAGAATGGATTTGTTATTGTAGCTGTTATAGTGACTCGGTGTTGTAGCTTACCTGCACAGTCTTATGGGAACCTTGGTGAAATATCAACAGCTGCCAGAGATGAATATATTAGGCTTAGAGTCAGAGCCTTTGTGCATTTGCCAGGAGAGTCTCCCGCCGCACTGTCAAGGCAAGTTCCCCTGGGACTCCGCCATCAACATAGCATATTTAGCAGATAGAGGGAGAGAGGAGGTGGCCTGCGTTGGAAAATTGCCCCAGCAGCCCATACCTAACAACATCTGACAGGTTTATTCAGAGGTTGCAATTCAAATGCGTGGAGGTCATAGAGAATGACTCCTGGACCAGCTGTTTCCCATCATTGTCACAGTTGTAAACTGCATCCCCCGACACCTGCACCTGTGTATCTGGGTGGAAAAAAGACCCCCAACATCTGCCAGATGATAAATCTAACCACATCGCTGCAAATTAGAGGCTGAATGAGTTGCTCTGTATTATCTGAATGCATCGCTATCCCAAGACTTGTGTTCTCCGTCGGGCGCTGACAAATAGGCTGTTGTATTCATCAATGAAATGACACTGAGGTGTTTCTCGCCCATATTTGTTGCCTGCATGTATTACTGCTTAGCATACACTGCTGTGCCTGTTCCCATCTTTCTCTTCTTGCATGTCTGCTTGTCTATTAGTTGCTGTGTGGCATCGCCATAGGCCAAAACATTAATTCAGCTGCAGGCGTGCGCTGCTTTTTGTTCTCCTATCTTATAGAGACAAAACGCATTAGATCTAGGTTACCTCTTTTGTCATGATGATATATGGATATATCTTTGTCTGGATGGCTTGGTTTACATAATCCACTTCTATCAAAGCTTGTATTTGTACTGTAAGTATCAGTATCAAATTACTCTGAATCCAATTGTTACCAAACAAAATCACAGAAATGTTATTATCCGATGATTCAGTCTTGGCAGCCCCATCAGACTTGAATGGTTACTATGATTGCAGCCAAATCTCATTTCATGTAATTCATTAGGCGCATCGAGATCACTGTCTTACCTGCCACTAATCCCATTGGAGAAGAATTAGTCATAATGTAATTCTCAATTCTTAAATAAGGCCGCATGCCATCTATTTCCTAGCATTTTGCCAAGCGACAAGGACGCTTTTCAGGTTCAGTTAGATCCCCGATTTGAACGTTGCAAACACAGAATCCGAGGAGGCTAGTTGAAGTAGGCTAAGCACTAGCTGAACTCCACTGTCACGGTAAATCAAGGCCTACAATATGACTGTGACTGCGTGTGTTTGAATCCATACCAGATGAGAAGCTTTAATCCCTTTGGGTGAGGAGGCCAAGCGATGCGCAACGCAAGTGGGTTGGTATTGTTTACGTTAAATCCTGCAGATACAGTAATCCTTTCTGAGCATTGCGGGTTATAACCTGCTTGCTGACTCTTGTGGCGTCACAAATCGCCGTCATCCCCCCACCCCCCACCCCCCACCCCCCGGGCCCTTCTGGCTGCTGCACGGCCCGCCATGTTGAGAGCCATAGAGGGTTAATTGAGTGTCAGTGAAGAATATTATATTTTCCATGGTGCTGTCCTTGTCCTTTTAAACTCAATTGAGTGTAAGGCCTAGGAAAACGTTTCATATACAGTACTGAGGCTGCTAACCCAACCAGTGTTGCAGTCAAGACCACTCCAGTCAACACCAAGTCAGGCTCAAGAACACAGGTGGTCAAAACTGACTCCAAGGCAAGTCCAGATGTTTGTCTAGTACAACACAGAATAGGGATGTCACATCTTGATACATGCGGCAACTTTTTGACATTCTCAATCTGATGGTCCAATTAGCGTGTCTACCCCTACAGAGGAAAAGCTTCAACCAATTCCAGCCTGTTCAGGTTTGTGAAATATGCTGACAGCCATTGGGAGAAGGATTGCGTCGCTAAAAACAAAACAGAATAAATGAGAAATTTTAGACTGATGTCCATTTGTTTACCTGGAGTAATACCATTGGAAATTATTTCGCTTTTATCCATGAAAAGCCTTGTGTGGCACAGCTGTATGGAGGCCAGGCATGTTTTTTTCCTCTGACAGATGGCATCGTAATACAGTACAGTCTGGGAAAAACAAGCCTCTGCCTCTTCATTTGATTTTTTTAATCTGTGAAGTTTTCCTGTTTTTGTCATTTGCATTTGTGACACCTTTTCAGTTACTTGGATGTTAGCGGTGCATGGGCAGCGCGGTACGTCCAATTCTCGACAGTGTAATGTGGAAATCATTTGGATTTAGTACAGTACGCTCCGAACAAATCTGCTGCCTCAAAAGCCTATTCTCTATGACCGTGGCATCCCTATCTGTTACAGCGGTATTGTAGAGCACAGTGGAGCGGCTGTGATACTGGTGTTGTAACATGCAGTGCCAGGCCCTGTGTTAGTCTTCAGTGGCCTCAGAGGCCAGTCCTTATCTTTTAACAACACGCCTCTCAGCCATCCACTGGCATACAAATGAAAGACTCACTTAGGGGCCGCTCTCTCTCTCCCTCTCCCTCTCCCTCTCTCTCACTCTGTCTCCCTCTCTATCTCCCCCCTCCCTCCCCACCTCTCGCTGTCACACTAATCCTGTTTAGTCTTGGCAACATAGCGGTATTGCAGTATTGTTGTGCTATTGTGCTCTCCAAGATATTTTGAGTAAATGGCATATCAATATGAATGCATCAAATATTATAATAGCATCACTTACACTGTCACAGTCCACTTTCCATATCGAGGCTGTTTTTCATCAGCCTACAGCCGTAGAGCAAAGTAAAGGATCGCAAGTGTCATTTTAGACTGCCAACATGATTTATAAAACAACCATGTTTCTCCTCTCAGCTTGCTTGTAACTCAATTATGGAGTGGCTGGTCTAATAAATGGCAATAACATGCCATTGTTAAGGTTTAATGCGGTCTTTAACACCAGCCAGTGTTGTCCAATGTGAATGGAGAGCACCTAGAAAGAGTCACCAATGAGATGAGAGGAGGACTCAGTTAGCACTAATGGTACCTGGCTTGTGCTGAAAACTAATCAGGGCATCTACCTGCTCTGCTAACACAATGTATGGTAAACATCACCCATGGTTACAGTGCTTTGTGCATTCAGGCACCACACTGGACATAAGGACAAGCAATGCTCTAGCTTATCAGTACCTTAGGGAGACTGATTTTGTTCAGAAACTTCTCCCCATGCGAACCACACTAAGTTCTTGAATGGGATAATAATTATTTTTATTTTTTTTTTAATTTTTTATTATTTTTATACTATTTTTATTACATGTCTTTGTTGAATACTCAATGCTTACTGGCCAATCAAGGCATACTGAGGTTGGTTATTTCTGAATAACAGACCGCAGTTTCACATCTAGTTATATCACTCCGCAGTCAAGAAGTGCAAGTCAGTTTTGAGAGCATGAAACCATGGATCCTAGCTAGACGCGTTTCGATGGTTACAGTTCTGCTGCAAAGTGAAATTTCGTGAAATGAGCAGATTGGGCGTTGTGGACAGACATTATGTGAAAATGACATTCCTCCGCCATGAATTGGACAAAAACACAAATTGGACAGGCCATTTTCACTTAAAGGTTGGCTAAGTAAAACAACATTGGTTAAGGTTTTGGCTAAGCTTAGGGTTAGGGTTAGGAAACCACTGTATTTAAGGTTGGTGTCAAGGTTACGGTTAGGTTTAGGCAACTAAAACAATTTGGTTAAGGTTAGGGAGGCTTTGGTCATGGTTAAATAAGAAAAGGTACAAATTAAAACTTATTCATGGTAGAAATCTTCTTGGAATGACTTGACTTGGGAATCGAACTAGTGTCGTTGGCATTGAATGCAAATGCGTATGCCCATCCACCATTCGGAGATCAGGAGATTGAAATGTTAATTTTACGTTTAAATATGTTCTAGGTGATAGCTTGTGTTTTACAGCTGTTAGAAGTTAAGCTGAAAGTTATTGAATGCTGTTGCCCTTGATTTTTTTTCAAGGAAACAAAACAGAGGAGAAAACAATGAGCTTTTCTGTTTATTATCATGTGGCCATATGGACAGGCCTTATGCTGCTGATGTGTAAAAACAGGCTGGCATGGTTTCTGAGTCAATATGGAGTAACTAGTGCAACCAGTTGACTCTCTAATCCGATACAGGTTGTGGCTGTCTTCTTGCTTTTTATACTCGAGGAGACTAATTTATTTGATAGCTGAGGCTGCCTTCACAACCACAGCTACATTACTTCACTTTTTGTCTCTCTACCGAGATTCCTATCATTCAATATTCATCACCAAACTTGTTTATCCTACCCTGCAATTGGTATAAAAGAGACAACTTTTAAATAGATTTGAAAAAGGCTAATCCTCCGAGTTTTGAAACAAAAACAAGCATGTATCTGACGAAAACAGAGCAACATTATTTCAATTTCAAATAGGATGGATTTTCTAATAATGTTTGTGTGAATGCACAAACGTACTTCAAATAGGTGTCTTTTTGTTTCAGCTTTCTTCAAACACTTTGGCTCTGAGTTTGAATAAATTGTTTGATTTGCATAGTTTTTTTTCTGCTACTTAATGTAGACTCAGCAGTGAGGAATAACGCCCAAATCTGCTTTTGTACAGTACTTCTAGTTACTGTTTGTTTCTTTTACCTTTGTAGGTAGTTAGCATAATTAAGTACCAGGACCAACTGCAGTAATAAGGTGATCATACTGTATTTCCAAGGTGCAAGATGTTAGGATGTGAGCTTGGTCCATTCAATCTACAAAATACAGTAACATAAGTCTCCTCAAACGGATGATATTCTCATGAATATTCATGACTGGGGGCAGGCTTGGTTCTTCTGTCAAATCAAGCGTCAGGCTAAAACATGATGATCATAAATATGCATCAAGCGGATGGGGAAAATCATAAATATTCATTGACGAGTTTATATATCACTGACTTTGACATGCGCAGTAATGTACTTCTGAACTACTAACTACAGAACTACAAATCCTCCCAAGGCTCATGATTCCCGTCGACTTTCTTCCTAATGTATTCTCTTTGGGGCTGTCCTCCACAGCCTGTTTCCTCAAATATACCTCCAGAAGACACAAGTCCTTCACAGTCCCCCCCGGATGTTATCTTTGCTTTGAATATTGCCAGTGTTGCGATGATTACAACCAAGAACCATGTTTTCTGACAGCTGTTCAAAAAAAATTGCGAGGTAATTTGTGTATTTTTCTTTTCGTTTTTTTTAAAGTGCAAGGATGGAAAATTGTAAATCAAAGGATACAATTTCATCTTCGTGTTCTAAAGTGCCTTTAATTAGACCCCTTCTTTTGACAAAATTGCACCGCTTTTTGTAAAGTGCTGCCTCTATTGTTTTTTTTTTAAAGATTTACGGGGTTTAATATTGTAAAATTTCAGTTATTGACTAAAATTACAAGTCCTTGCACTAGCTGTGGGGAATTGTTGACTTTGTAAAAGCTCTTGTAATTGCAAAATTACAAATTCCAGGAGGGACCTATATTCCCCTCAAGCCACCTCCAAACAAACAGAAGGGAACAAAGACCACCGCAAAAACCAGCCAACCAAGAACAGAAAAGGGGGGATTAAAACAAGTTCTGAAAGCCACCCACTGGGATGCCCAAAGAGAGTTGTGAGCAAATAAGAATGGTTTCTAAAATACAACCGCCAAGAGTCCCCACTAATTATGTCCAAAAAGGGCAAAACTACAAACTAAGAAAAGAGAAACCTGGGGGGAAATGAATGACTTACTGAATGACTCACTAAATCAATGACTTACTGAGTGAATGAACGAATGAATGAACCATCTACCCCAGCTCATACAGAGAAAATCAAGCAAAGTGTTGTCTTATGGCAGAGCTCAAGGTGTGTCCTCACTATACCTATCCTCTGCCAAGGCTTTAACTGCTTTAGCTTGGCAGGCGCAGGAGAAGAACATTATGACTAACAAACTGTCGCAGAAAGCACGAAAACCTAAAAGAAAATGAGGTAACCACTGACATTAGAGGCCATTACACAGTAATGACTAAGTAACCAAGACCAAACCTCTAGCCAGCGCCTATAGCCGAGAAAAACTGAAGCAAAAAAACCCCTCAGAAACAAGCAAGCATCACACCCGGGTCGCTTTGATGAACTTCATATGTAGTTCCTTCACACACTTCGTTTTCTCGAGGATTAAAGATAAAAGACCGAACTCAAATGCTGTCATTTGGCAAATGCATGTTTCTAATCAGGCATTAGGGCCTTAATAATAATATGGATGTGATGAGTATTTTCTTCTGGTGCTAAATCTTACAGACATTCATTTCAAGCATGCAAATCAGGGGCAGATGGAATTAGCGAAGAAGTGTGTGGGGGATGAGAGATGTGTCGCTAGGGGTCGACATCTTTTGTGGAACATAAGTCCCATTTATCCCAAATTAGGACGGGTGCGGCACTGTTTCCCTTTGATGTTCGCCTTGGCGGGGGGCTCGGGCGGGGTGCAGGGTGGTGGGGGGGGGGGGGTAGGTCGGGGCAGATTGCTGGAGCACAAACAGATGTTCAAGGCTCATCCTTTGAGGTGGTGATGAAACGTGGCCGGGGCGCGAGTCTTTACATCCCACTGTCACTCAGTTGACACGGAGACACAAGGGCAGGACTGCGGTTGACACTCCAACACAGAGCGCCGCGTAGTTAGACTTGGCACACGCCACTGTACTCGCATGTGATTTGACTGGAGGGCACCGGTGCATTGCAAAGTTATAGTCTAATGAGGATGAAAGCACTACCCAGCGAGCGTTTGACGGATGGTGATGTGTCACAGGTGCTCAAGTTCAGTGTCAAGTGAAAACGAGCACACATTTTTTCACGATGCGATATTATGGCATGGTAAAAATTCATATTAAAACAGCTTTGGAAGCTGTTATGAACTGATATCAGAAAGATGTTTAGTAGGGATGGGACCATATGTTTATCTCACGATACGATTCGATACGCAATATGGAGTTCACGATTCAATACAACCACGATATCATGTAGTAAATAAAGGTTCCATGACAACAAAGTCGGACTGTGCAGAATTCTGTTTATTTCTGAGACACAAATCTTTCTAGCGATGGCACTGGCTTGCTAGACTGTAAACAACAATTTAAAAATGTCATTCCAAAGTGTTAATAATAATTTGGATGGAGAGCTTGTGAAATTGTGATGGTCAAGCGTCTCATTTGTGATTACTACAGCAGAATAAAATGGACCTAATATCACGATTCATTTTTCTGCCCCATGATACATATCGTCACATTTTTGTTGGTACAACGTCCCTAATATTTAGGTTGACGTCGTACCAACTTTCATTTTGGGGCCATATGATAGGTTTTCTATGTTGCTGCAGGCCATCGTATTAACATCTATTCAATTCTAAATATTTTGACCTCAAATTAATAACATTTTGTCTCTCTTTCCTTAGGAATACGACGATGGCTACGGAACAGCTTATGATGACCAGGGATATGAATCCTATGACAACAACTACAGCAATCAAGGACAAAAGTAAGTACAGCATTCATTGCTAATAGTCACTTTCTTCTCCAAATATTTCTCGCTATGAGCCACTTAACTTTAGGACAGCTCAAAAAAAGCAAAGCATAACTCATGAAGCTCCACTTGTATCAACATAAAAAAAAAGAACGTTGAGTCACGCTGAGTAGACAGAATTAAAAAAATAAATAAATAAAACATATCTTGGATTGTTGACAGGATGTTGCATACATGACATCCAGCATAGCCCACACTATGTAGTGACAGGATGTGGTGTGTATGTAGGAGTACACTGGTGATGCTGAATGCGAGTTATTAATAACAATAAGCTACAGTCATAATGTCACGGACTGAAAGGGAGCAGTCAGAAAAATTCAAGAAGCATAATAAAAGGTGAAATTGGATGGCATAGCAGGGTCTCTTAGTTAAGTATTACAGTTGTTGGAAATGTGGAAACTTTGGCTCAGATAATACGGAAAATACACAGTTTCAGAGAAGCTACATTTGCGTCAAACGTATTAATGGCAGTTAATTGAGTTAAATTCATTATCTTGGCTTTAATCACCCTTTAAAAGATCTTGCCAATAGTGTGCTCCCTTCAGTTTTTCTTCTTTTCTTCAGTGCGGTCGCTGTTGTGTCTCATGACAATGCAAAGCAAACTGTCCTGCTGGCATGTTGCTCCATTTAACAGAGGGTCCTGGGCAGCTAAATGCAGAATATTGATTTTCGTATATCCAGGGAGCGATCACCCTCCCCGTGTCACATAAGGTCAAAGGCTTTTCGCTTTGGTTTGTTGGTGTCCCGCTAACAGCCAAACTCCGTCACACAATGCGCCCCGTTTATATTTGTCCGCCTGAGCCGTTTCATAGAGGGGAATGATTGTTGGCACACTTAGGGTGTCAGAAAATTGCATTGTATTAGTGGCAGCTGTAAAAAAAAAAAAAAAAAAAAGAAGAAAACAGGTAGAAAAAAAAACATATTACTCTGTCCCTTGCCTTTTGTGAGCGGGATGGTCGATGTTTTCTTTTGTGGCGGTGTCAGGATGTATGTCTCCCAGGGCTCGTCCATCCTTTGTGCTATCTCTTTTTTGGACCAGTCTCTCTCTCTCTCTCCCTCTCTCTCCCTCTCTCATCTTGAAGTGTTGGCTGTTAGATGTAGAGATGCTGGCTGGGGGGACGCAGGCCCGCCCTGGGTATCTGCAGCTATTTGTTTTAAAAGCAGCCTTGTGAATAATGGTGGTGTGGAGGGAGGGGGGTGGGGGGTGGGGGGGTCAGCAGAAGAAAAATGGAGTCCATCATGTAAAGGCTGGAGGCTGGGTTGACTCAAAAGAGATTTTCATGTCTGTTATCTGGCGAGAGACGAGGCAACTAATAGGGCCCAGACATCGAAGCCTGCGTCTCCAGAGACGACTGATTCACTTACTTCTTCTCTTATTTGTGCGTGCTATGTCTAGCATTTGCTTGAAAGGTTTCTGTTACTGTGAGCCGCGTGTAATAAAAGACAGGTTTATACAGCGTTGTTGTCATGTGACAGCCGTTGGTTTGATTGACTCCCCTCTCTTTTTTTCTGCGACCGTCTGTCCATAAACACAGAGGATAAGGCACATGCTCTTTATTTGTCCGCTGTTGTGTCTTGTAGGCGTTACAATATAATAAGCATCGTAAAACCGTCCAATATTGACAGGAATGATGAATAATGCTAACATGTGACAACGCCAAGCGCATGAGACTCTTGATTCCTTACATTCCCTCGCCACAGTGTTTGATTTTGGAGCGATACAGAGACAGAATTGTGACGCAAACTGTAATCAAACAATCCATTACAACTGTAATCAAACAATTCATTATGTTTAATTAATGCGTTTTCTACATCAAAAGCGGCACTTTCGTGGCAGTTGTAATTAAGCCGACGTAATGATGGCGTGCCACTCGGTGAATTCCTCTCCACAGTCACAGTCCCGTTTAGTTTCGTGATGGACAGAGGTGCAGCCTTTTTCGTCCCCGAGCCGGAGGAAAAGTCGTGGCAGGTCCCAGCTGCAGCAGGGCCTCGAGGAGTGTATATGTGTGTGTGTGTGTGTGTGTGTGTGTGTGTGTGTGTGTGTGTGTATGTGGACAAGATGTCTCCTAACAATGCCTCTCGCAGCCTAAGGAGCTCCAGTCACCACATCTGAGCTCTGACTGCGTGGCAGGGTTTCTGTAGCCGGAGGATAACAAGCAGAGCAATTTACCGTCTCTCTGTCATGGTATTACCCCAAAAGGCTTGTGGTGCAAACAGGCCTGCCATTTATGGACACAGTTTGAAATTAAAGGATGGTTTCAAAAGGTGCCCTTCCTCATAAGCAGACTGTGATGCTGCACACACATTGGCTCCTGGTGCTGTAATTATCTTTAAATAGGTTCCACAACACACGCAGTACAGTTAGATAGAGACAACATGGGCGGTTGATTCCTCTCTTACCTTCATTGTTCTTGTCCTTCGCTTGATAAATTCAAAGTAGTGAGAATACTTCCCGGGTAAAGTCACTATTTTTCATCTAAACTAGCTCAGCATGAGGGATAGTGATTGTCCATAGATTTTGGATAATTCGAATCCAATCTGACATTTAAAGCAGGCGATAACAAAGTAACAGCTATTTTTCTTCATCGATACCGGAAATATCACTCCTGACCGCTGTCACTGCCCAGCAACGACGATGATAAAACCTTACTGTCGTTTGCTGGGTTTAAGAAATGTTAGTGGAAGGTGGAAAACGGCAACCGGTGACAAATGAGGCGAGAGCGTGTCTAACCGCTCCTTCCATATTCCGTCGCGTTCAAGAACTCGAGTCGAGTAATTTTCGGCTTAATTCAAGTTGAAAGGCAAATAAGGCGCTCCCCAACCTTGAGACATGAGACTTAAGCTAAGCAAGCCCCCCTTTTTTTTTTTTTTTTTTTTTTAGACGCCCCGAAGACACTTCCAGACATTTACATCTTTCAGAAGAGAGCCGAAGCCTGGGGGGGGGGGGGGGGGGATGGGGGGGAACCTCGCGGAACGCTACCTCAGCACGACAGCCGTGGCAGCATCACAGCCGCCTCTCGCGCCGCGCTCCCGCAACACACCGCGGAGGCGCTAATTTATCATCTTCCTTCTTAGGGAAATGCGGCAGAGGGGGGGGCCTCGTCTCCGGAGAGGGGCGAGCCGAAACGCGCTCGGGTACCGATCGGGCGGAAGGTTCAAGGAGCGCCGCTTGTGCGAGAGAGAGAGAGAGAGAGAGAGAAGAGAGAGCGTCTTTTTTTTTTTATTTTAATTTTATTAGCGCGGCGAGAGAAGGCGATCGGAGGAGGGACGACAGCTGCCGCGGCCGGACACGCTCGGGGAGAGAGGTCGCGGCGAGGTCGGCCCCGCGCGGATCAGAGCGTTATTTCATACTTGACACCTGCGAGACCGCGGGGGCCGAGCGACACCTCGCACCTCCCTTTTCCCTTCCACCTTGTTTCGTTTGTCGTCGTCGCGGCTCCCGAGGGGCCCCGCGGTTACAAGGATAGCCGTGTGACAGTGTTTTAAAAAGGGCAGACGCATCCCTGAGGAGCAGCTGTAAATCTCCGCACAGGTGACAGGCGCGGAGGAGAACAGAGGAGGAGAGCTGCTGGATTTTTTTTTCCGAATCGCGGATCAGGTCGGCTGCTTGAAAGAGCCCCGAAACAACTCAGAACTACTCGCCAACGCCAAACACACACACACACACACACAAACTTCTAGTCCCATTCTATTAATAATTTAAAGGGGCAATAAGTAAGATTTGTACTGCCTCATGGCACAAAATGACCATAATATATCTGCAGGGAATTGATAGGGGTTTTGATCAATACTAATGACTCAACCATTATTTGGCCAGGTGCTGAGATTGCTGGCTTTCAAAACTCACTTTCTGGCACATAGTCTTTTGGAACAAAAACACCCCACACCACCAGTTTCAAGACACACACACACACACACACACACACATATATGCCCCTTCACATTTTAAACTGCTCAACAGTGGAGTACGGAGCTCCGAACGAGCAGCTGTGCCAGAAACCTGCATAGGAGGAGATAAGTTCTATCAACAACACTGATATCTGTCTCAATGTAGACCGCTCGTCAAGATGAGTGACAAGTGTTGGGGCGGGAACTTAGCCAACTGAGGGGGAGGGGGGCGGGACTAACAATACACTTCCTGTCTCAAGACAAAAAGTTACATATTGTAGCTTCAATGCTCCCTCAATAGGATTCACAGATTCTAGATAGTCACAGTATTACACTCATGTTTAGTGCAACCAAAACATTATTCCAAAGTGTTGGACCATATGGATGAAAGGTTATACTTAAAATAAAAGACACTACACAGTCTACACAGGTGGATGTCATGTATTTTTAGTTGAAAAAACTGTAACATAAATGGTCCGACTGAGACCAGAAAGAAGATTTGACTCATTTGTAAAGTAAAATCTGTGCCGCAGGCCATTTTGTCCTTCTTTGTGACACCTCAGCGGGGGTTCAACATTGGAGATTGCCTTGCAATCAGCCACCACGTTGAGCAATCACCAGTGTATCCATAAGGAGGGTTTCCATTTGAAATTATGTGAGCTTCATTTTAAACCGTAGGACAGGAAAAAAAGTAATGCTGCTCCTTTTTTTTCATCCGTTTTCAGTCCGTCTATTGTCGTCTTCGGAAATCACCGGTGAGTTCTGTACTGTAATCAGACCATTCAATGTGGGGCATTTTTCGTCAGCGTTTTATTGTTCATCCTCGTTCCAGGAATGAATGAAAAACGTGATTATACAAGTCAAAGAAGTATTGTCACTTAAAGGATTCTTAGTCCTTTGTGTCCTTCATGATCAGTCAGCCGGGATAAAAATGTCCAGCGCGCATGCAAGAAGTAGGCCTGTACCAGAAAAGCTGCCTCTCCCCACGTCAGGCTGACCCTCCAGTACCTCTGCAGCCGCTCCTAATGTCCCACTTGATTTCTTCAGATTTATCAAAGAGGAATGGAAGAGTAATGGCGATGTAAGAAAACAAAGTCCACTAGGGACGTGTACTACATCATTCAGATTTAACACCGCCATCTGTTTCGCGGCGCCCGGGAATGGCAACATCAGTGCTTAAAATGAGCCATTCACGGAGATGACAGATGCCTGGAAGAGGCAGGTTCTTACCTGTGGAAAAAGTAGGCCTGGAATCAGGTTCCTGATGAGAGACGCGCTCATCTAATAGGCGTTGCGTTTGCTCCTGGAGGTCCGGGGCCAGGGCTTTAGACAGATTGCCTTTCTTCGTGTCTTGGCCAGCTGAAGTGCTGGGAGACACAGAGCAGCGGACGCCTTCCGCTAATGAATGTCAAATCAAAAGCTGACCTATTTAGAAAGTCAAAGCACTTTCACACCTATGACAGGGCAATATCTCTACTGAGACTTAACCACCCCAGGCACCTCATCTCATGCTTGTGTTCATGCTGCCAGCTGTGCACTTTTGACTAGGCGAAGCTGTGATTTGGGATCGGTGATGATAAACGCGGAATGTGCAAAGGAATGTCAAGGCTTTTCAGTTGAAAGTTTCCTCAAGTTATCTCTCTAAACTATTACCGGCTGAAAACATTTTCAATATTTCTTCTTCTCTTTTTTGTTTGGAACCTGAAAAACATGAGAATACTGAATCCTTTGAAGCCAGTGATGTAAGTACCAGAAATTACATTATGAAATAGGAGTGTCTAGGTTTCCTTGCTGCATCATTAGCCGTTAGGGAATGTTTAGTTTGCTTGGAATATATAGTACATAAATATAAACAGTAACAAATGATTTCAATTCTAGATGCATACTGTGTTTACGCCATTAGTTCACTTCATAGACCGGTGAGTGATGCTAAAATGTGCCGCAGGGGCTTTCCACTGCGCTGAACTCTGGACCGCGCATACCAGAAATTTCACCCGAATCTTTGACCTTCAGGATGCATCTCTGGACTCGCCCATCTCAGTAATTGAGAAGGGAAAGTCACTATGGGGAGAAGTTGTGTAGGGATATTGATAAAATGTCACCCCAGAAATTAGAAGCGCCTAACAGCTTTCAGTGCACTCTTCCTCTCTGTGCAAAGTGCAGGTCTGACCCGGCAGCTTTCAACATACCAGAGCACATATTGGTCCTCACAGTCTTTAAGAGTAGTGGTGAACAGAAAAAAAAAAAAACATTTCGCAGGCATCTGAGCTCCGGGTTTCTGCGAGACAAACACAGTGAAAATATGTGAGGAATAACTTCAGACGGCCTACAGCTTGTGAGCAAATCTCTGAACTAGTGTTACCTGTGCTGTGAGGCATCCTGGTTTGTGTGGTTTGTGTTTTTGTTTTTTTTTATTCTTAAATATGAGAGAGCGTTGTACAGGAGAGCCTGAGATTATCCAATATTTGTCATATGTCTGGAAGCCCCTGTGCCAAATGTGAATTGTGGCAAATTGATTTTCTGACATTCATAAAAATTGATGTTTATTTAGAGGGGGACCACTCTGGAATATACCCTGGCATTTTAGCATAGTGTGAAATCTAATTATTTAGTATCCTGTCAGGTCTTGTCAAGGGGTACACAACATGACGAGCCAAAACATGCACTCAGTTGTCGCATGTGTGTGTGTCTCTCTCTCTCTCTCCCTCTCTCGCTCCACCAATGAGCGGTGTCAAGGATATTCCAGTGACTTGACACCCATGGCAGATGCAAGGTGGCACCTCTGCCGCGGGGCTGATTGGAAAGCTCGCACTCTGAGCAACAACAGCTGGCCTCACTTCGTGAAGGGAGACTACAGTACATTAGCACGAGGGAAAAGCCTTGTTTGCTGCTGTTGGGTTTGCATTGTTTGTAGTTGAATCATGAGCTGTGCAAAATTTATGCTAAGCCTGACTTAAGGCGCAAACCTCTTTAGGGAGCTGTCGCATGTCTCATTAAGCCGGCATAGTGCTTTTAAATAGATTCCTTCCTCTGTCCCCAATTGGTCATGTTAGGTTGTTTCTTTACAAACACTAGTTTCAGAAAACAATGCAACAGTCAATCAGCTTGTCATGATGTTGCTACTGAACGGCATCATCTGTGGTGGAAAGAGTTCCAACGTATTCTACTCAAGTACTTGAGTAGAAGTACTTTTCCCAAATTCTATTTTAGTAGAGGTAAAATTACTTCAAGTAAAGAGTAGCTAATTTAAAATGTACTTGAAAGTGACCGAGTTACATTTAAAATAAAAAAGACATTGTTACATACAGTATGATCTTTCCCTTGCAATGTAAGAAAGGTGAGAGACCAGAGTTCAATATGGGACACTGAACTGGGATGTTGAACGTTTTCAAAATAAGATTCTGAAATTAATTTCATTATTTGACCTATAATATAAAATTAACTGAAAATGTCTATCCCCGTTATTCAATAACATTACTACACTGATGTTTATTTTGTTATAGCTCCAACTAGCTAACAAGCTAGACAACAACCAGGCTAACACAAAGTGGGATGGATGACTTATTGATAATGTTAACTGAGCTGCTATCATGGATACATTTCAGCATTTCATGTTACAGTTAGTTAATGTAACCTTTCCTCCATGTGCTTTAGCTGGTTTGATGCAGATGTAGTTCATATCTGGCCAGGTTCTGATGCAATGCTTATGGAGAGCCGCTAAAAACTGTGCTATAGATTCTGCTATAATACCTAAGTCAAAAATAACTTAAGTAAGAGTAATATGATTGACTTAATGAACTACTCAACGCAGTACACATTAGATTGAAAGTGATCTCAGCTCTCTGGCTCCCTGGTTGATCAGCTGCCTCCATCTCTTCCATGGAGTATACAGTAATGTTAGGCTTCTTTGCTAGCTAACATTAGCAACTGAACCGTTAGCAAACCTATCTTATAGCATATTACTTACATACACTATATGCGTAATATATACTGTATACATCCATGCATTGATTATACAACAATACACTCTGTTATTAAATGTGTTGTGTCGTACAATTGCTATATATTTCTCCATACATCACTGTATGGCAAACTACTAGATGAAAAACTGAGATGTAAGTTCTCCTGTTGTAGCCTATGATGTCTGGTGAATTCATTTGCATACGAGTGGAAGATATTGGGAATTATTGAAAATTTGCAAAGATGTGAAGATTCATAATTAAGGTTACATTTTCACAGTACTACTTCTTTTTATTAAGTGGCTACTGCTCAATAAAGAGCAGACTTAATAGCGGATTCAATTTACAATTTGCAAATGTCCTCGAGTGCTGATGTCATTTGATAGAGGACTGAAGTGTCTCACCCCTGACTGATAGTAGTCCTGATTTTTGCTCTTGAAGATCACGGCGTAAAAAAGCTACTCAAACGACAGTAACGGGAGTACATGCGGTGCGTTACCTCGTCTCGTGTGTCGCCCCCGTCACCCCTAGTTGCCCTCAGAAGTGGTGTTGTGTTGATGTGGTGTGTTGAGGCTTTGGATGGTGCCTTCAGCTCTCTAATCCGCAGAGAAGAGAGGTGCTGCTGTCACTGACAGACTGACAGGCAGGCAGAGAGGACCCAGCTGTGATGGCTGGCGTCGGCTCAGTGGCAGCCTTATGATGAATTGCCTCTCTTGAATGATAGCACTGTTACTGAATGATACTGACGCAGGATTGTTCTGTCAGCATCTCACCGGCGACCGCAGATAAATAAATAAATAAGCGAGAAATGAACCACTATGCCGCCCCACCCCCCAACCCTCCCCCACATCTTTTTATTTTTCATTAAAGTTGCCATCTCTCATAGATCTCCATATGCGGTGATACGGAACTGTAAGTTTGTGCAAAAATATGGCGAAGGAAATTGCCTTGTGAAACCGCAAATGTAGCCCAACTTTTGAGTGATTGGAGGCTGTCTGATGGTTGCTTTCTACTTTTATGTCCAACAGAGTATAGCTGAAAAACGCCGCCTGTGTGTTTCCCTCCGCGACACCGTATACTCTGTGATTGCATATTGCTAAATATGACTTTGATGTTCTTCAATAATAGGCCTACCGAAAATGAGTAATTTATATTCCATTTATCTGCTGATAACTGCAATTTGTGCGATGCAAAGTATATCATTTTTCCCTTATTTCATGTTTACCGATAGATTCTGACTTCCAACTAACTGTTCTCTCTTTTCACAGCTCAGATGACTACTATGAGTATGGACACAGTGGGGAATCATATGATTCCTATGGTGAGTTGCCGTTTTCTCTTCAAATTTCCCCTCCACTGATAATGTCATATGATGCGATGCAGATGCAGTTGTGCAGCATGGTTCTGTAAAGTAGCCTGTACCCCCCCGTTATATAGATACACAATACTAGTATTATTACCATTACTAAAAAGTATTTTTTTACTGCAGTTTGTTAGGCTAACTACAGGAAACTACCCTAAAACGCAAGGCTTATGGGTATCAGGTGTTGACATCTGATACCCAGCAGTTACTCATGCTTAGAAACCCTAACATAACAAAATGGCAAAGGGCAGTCTGGACTAATGCTCATATTCAGCTATTTCTTCCTGTGTTCTTAACTGGTATGAACACCAGAGACGGTCAGTTACAGCAAAGAGCACAGACAAGTCCATCACGCTCAGCTAAAGTTACAGGAACTGGAAGGAAACTGTTTTGACTCCCCCTGCCACCAAAATCCCTAACCTGGCGGGACGACAGGTCACCAAAACTCTGTCAAATCAACCAGCTACTGTGCCTTTTGTTTACAAGCCCTGCTTCTCTTGTAATTAGGCAGTCTGAACCTAAACGAATCAAATACAAAAATGCAACAGAATCAACTTTTCCACTGTGGTTTGGACACCTGGAGGTGTGATCGCACCCTGAGAGTTTGTTGGTGCAACACCCCGTCCCGTCTGGCTCGGCGCTCGGCTTCGTGCCTCAGCTTCGTGACCAGTCTCCTGTTGGGATGCTGTACATGAAGTTTAGAAAGAGATGCAAGTTGCCATAAAGTGCACACAAAGTTAACACCGCTGAGACGACAGTAAACAATACTTGTTTAACATCTCAGTGTTTTGACAAGATATGAAGCCGGCAAAGGTCACCTCTGCTGCAGGGTCCCCTAACACATAGAGTGCAACAGAACAATAATGGAGCTAATACAGTATATGCTGCGGAGCTGTTGAGCTGCAGGTTAATCCTCCTCTGGTAATGAGATATACACTGCACTATGTAACTCACACTGAGAAGCTTCTCCAAGGTGTTAAATGCACAACTTGCGGTGGAAAATGCATTAGTACACAATTAACTCATTATAGCAGTTATTTACCAGAGGCTGCGGTTCAATTAATAGTGTTGCTTAGAACATGCTGGGGTGTACCATTTAATCCTCTGAGAAAAATCTATTCTGACTATGCAGCTGCAAACTTAAAAATATAGTGTTAAAAGTGTGATGGATTAGTTTGTGCATTTGTGTTTGCTGAGCTAAGCTACAAGCGCAAAGGTTTAATGCAAGTATTTGGCTCTCAGACAAGGCTACAGAAATGTATGTGCTATATGTAAATGTTTTATAACATTTGTTTAATTACTGTAGCAGCTTACTGTAAGTAAGAATGCATTACCGGTACTTGGAAATGGATAATATAATTACAGTAAGTCACACTTCTGTGTGCTGCACATTTTTTCATGCCTTAAAGTACAATGAGAGATGACTGCTGTGATTTTGCTCTGCGTAATCTTTTCTGTGTGAAATGTACACATCACTAGTTATTTGGGGAAATGAGGAAAGAGTAGTCACTGTATCCTTTGCATCATTACATTTATCGATTTGATTTGATTTATCGAGATCCCCATTAGCTCTGCATGACCAACTTATTTTTATGATGAAGGGATTTGAATGTGTTCTTGAAAGTAAGTCAGAGCTAACACAACAAATGCGTTTTGGAGGAAACTTTCCCCAACTTTGCTGACCACACAAGCAGAAGAACCAAGCAGCGTCAACTCACTGGAGTATTACGCACCGACACATACAATGAAAACAGCACAGCACATAATTGCTGCATAGGTCAAAGAGAAAAGGAGCTTGACAGTTCAAAGGAAACCAGATAAACAGGGTTGATGCGCATCCTTGTTCTCACCACACAAGGTTACCTTGGTCCGTTTCTTTAAAGTGACTGTCAGTGAAAGGGTGACAGGTTTAATTAAGGAGTATTGGTTATGGGCTGCCAACAGAGAGCCTGCCACTGAGAAAAAAACAACCCTTTGTGAGCCTCAGCTCTAGGGAAGAGTCTCTGCTGGCCGGAGATCAGACAAAGGGTGCCATCGATACTGGCACTTTCACATTGACAGTACCGGGGGGTGAGCAGGGGCTGATTTGGGCTAATGGTAATTGTGACCTTTTTGCTGGGAGCCACTAAACGGGTCCTTTTCAAGTAGCTATTTGATCCTCTCATTCAATTATCTGAGATGCATCCTTCCAGGTGAAAGTCATGCTTCTTGGTCTGACTCTGTGTTTGCTCTCCAGGCTTGAAACAGTACTTTTGTCATTAGATTAGCCACATCAATACCACACATGCAAAGGGCTCACAATTTAGCGATGCATCGCTTTCACGGAACAGAACATATTTACAAGGCTTACATGACTGGTTATGAGTGTATGATTAAACCAGTTATACAGACTTCACTCGTCTTTAATCATTCCCCATCTGCTTCTTTTGTTTTCCTCCTAATCAGGTCAGGAAGAGTGGGCAAATAACCGCAGCAAGGCACCGTCAGCACGAACAACCAAGGGAGTGTACAGAGATCAGCCATACTCCAGATATTGAACTGTTTATACAACCTGCACCTGAGTCCTCATGGCTGTTTCAACTCAAGTAATGGATTTTTTATGGACGCTCCCACCTTTTTAGAATTGAAAATGAAACTAAACCGCCTAATAACGCAGAGGAAACGGCGATAGCGAATACGATGAATCCATAAAAGTTGTTTTAAAAATGGCAGCCCCCTGATTACAAAACTTATTCCCACTGGGCAAAAATGTGTAAAGCAATTTAGATAATCTATCCTTTCCTCTAGGAGAAAATCGACTGGACATTGAGATTAAGAAAGACTCCATAGTACATTAAGTTTCTCTCTCAGCTATGTGATTGTAAAGAACGACATTGTATCAAGCTATTTTACTTGGTAATGATTACTAAATCACTAGAAGATGTTGATACAATGTTTCTACACAGCTGCCAGTGCAACTTAATTTATCACCCTCTATTCTTTAAACCTTGAAATGCGTGGTTGATCACTTTAAAATGTAGTAGTTTAGTTCTAGGAAAGTGCAGTACTGTAGATATTTTTCTGAGGGGTAATTGGTGAATTGTGTCCCTTGTAAATTATACCTTTACAAAATGAAAAGAGAAAAGTCATACTGTATACATATTGTATTGCTGTTTTCTCCTTTTTGTAAGATAATAGTTCTTTAGTGTTAAAGGGCTTATAAAAGCATGGTGTGGAACTGTGGATATTGTCAGCTGTTTTCTTCTTAAAGCCTATGTAGTTGTGTTCATGATTATTCCCCCCTAATACATCCCCTTTAATACATCTTAAATAGCTGGTCATATTTTCTGTAAACCGAATAACCCTAGCTGCAAAACAGTCCAGGAGCTTTGGGGTTTTTGTGATTTTTTTAGAGGCTCTAAACAAGTAATTTCAATGTCATTTTTTGAATTTAAACAAATACTTTTCTGACTTTGTAGGCCTAATAATCAATTTTCAGATACTAAATCCAATACTGGAGAATTGGTGAGCTTTCCCATTTGTTCAATTATATTCATTTTGAGCTTATGTAAGCCCTTTAATATTTTCTTCTTGGTTGATGCTGAATAAACATTTTGAAAGAAACATCTTGTGTTCGAGAGAATAATTATGTCCTCAATAAAAGAAACTATAATCTAAACTAACAAACCTATATGATAAAGCTTGATAATCAGCTTGGAATATTTAGCCCCCAGGTTACAGCCTATGATGAATTAAAACACAGTGGATATCATATTAACTGAGTGATGCAAAACAACATAAAACATCATATGTTCCAGGATAAAATCCAAATGCCAAAAGTGGTAACAGCATGGCATTAGGAAAAATACTTTTGCAAACAGTGCAAACAACAAGATGGCTGTTGTACAGTATATGACCTTTGTAATCTGATAAGAATGGTTTACTATTTGCATTTGAACACCATGTGATGCATTTTGCAGGATTTAGCCATAACCAAATCCTCATTCTTGAAACTCTATCCACTGATAGGGAAGCTGGCATCGCAGGAAAAGCCTCTTGGAGCTTCTAGGCCTATGTTCAGTACAGTATGGGGGATTTCTTTCTCTTGTTGTTTTGCTCTTTCTGTTCTCCTCCGGTCATGTGACCCTCTCCCAGTCGTTTAAAGAGCCTGCCTTTGCCCCGTCCATTAAAGAGACTCTAAATGACCCCCAGCTGACCTCCTGCAGAGAGAGGATGGCAGTAGCTGTTTAAAAAGACCTCCGTCCCACAAGGTAAACAACCTGACCCAGTTTAACCTCACCCCTAACGTAGTTGGACATAAACCCTCTCTAAAACTAAAAAATGTAACATGTTTTCCTGTCTCTTTTGCCGTAATCTAGCCACAAAGCTGGGAATAATTAGATATCTGTTTAAAAAAAGAAAAAGAAAAAACAACACAACTGTAAAAAAAAAAAAGTATGATAAATAGCAGTAATATTTCAACGAATTGTATACTGAAATAACTTTATCCCTAAGACTTTGATAAAAAATATGTCCTGTGTTGAGATAACTTGAACCATAAAATATCTTTGGCATTGTTTGGATGTTATATTCTCAGTGCCAATGTCGCGTTATGTGGCGGATTTGTATGGTCATACTGTTGCTTTTATTCCATTTTTAGGTTGGCGTCCAGGCTTCTACCAGACAATCATCCATCTGATTATCTCACAGAGTGCTTAAGGTACGTTCTTTGTCATAATATTTCAGATAATTTTGCATGGAAACGCTATAATATAACATACTGAAATGTCATATAGATCAACAAATAGGTTAAATTCAGTTTTATGATCATTCCGTCATCAGAGAATGTATAACAATGACTATTTTGCTATATTTTACTCTCCACTGGTATCAGCCCATGCAGTGTAAACAGATATATAACTCTATGCTAAATCATAGAAATACAAAATCTTTAGTTTCATCTATTCCTTGATATGAAACACCCTTGGGAAGCAGAATCTCGAAATCTCCCGCAGAGGACACAGCGTTATCATGGCATATCAAAATTTAATATGATTCTGAGGCGGGTTGATGTTCTCTTGACGGGTGTTTAGTGTTGAAAATCTTTTTTTCCGGGGCTCAGGAAATCCTCCAGGATCGTCTCCGGGTTTGGAAGCGCAACCCCCCTTAGCTTCCCTGCTCCGGCCCTCCCCACAATCCCCCTCGGGCTTTTCCCCCCCATGCCTGGCGGAGTCTCTGCCACCCTTTGTGCCTATGCAATTAGTGCACAAGAGCACTCTGTGCCATCTGAACCACGACGGGGTTCCTCCCGCTGCAGTCATTTGAAACTGACACCCTGCGCTTGTATTAAGCACAGAAACTTAATGCCTGATTGATTGCCTTTGCCAAAAAACACTCCAACCTTGAAGAGCAGCTCCCCAGAATGTGCTAAAAGACGGATCCTGTAGAGAGATTATGGTTTTTTTTATTTTGTTTGCTTTTTTTGGGGGGGGGTTTGTTTATCTTGTTCTTCTTTTTCCTCCTCTTCTTCTTCTGCTCCCCCCCGATAAGACTTTTTGGGTGATTTGAGGACGAACCCGCACACAAGCTTCTTCCCCCAAAAAACTCAACAGTGCAGAATGTCAACCCCCCCCCCCTCCTCCTCCTCTCCCCGACCCTGCAAAAGGCCCCGGCAGTTTGAACGTTTAAAAAAAAAAAAAAAAAAAGGCAAACCTCAACCTCACAATGGATCTCTCTCTCTCTCTCCACGGGCCGAACGGGCGGACATTCAATTTTCACAGGCTGCACTGAGGTGAATTCTGCGGGGAACGAGACGGAGAGTTGACCTGTTGAGGTTCGGGGTAAAAAGTGTGTGTGGGGGCGGAGGGGGGGGGGGGGAATAAAGATAATGTGTGTATCGCACTTCCTCGGTCTCCGGAGAGAGAAAGAGAGAGAGAGAGAGAGAGAGAGAGAGGAAACCCGCGAGGCAAATGGAGTTCCTCGTCCTCTGGGACTCTCCGTCTGACACCGTTTCCTTCTGGAGGTTCAGCGCCTCTGTATACATTTTACATACATAAAGGAGTTCGCTGCACACCGGCTGTGAACCTGCCCTGTGTCTGTGTTGATTCAGCTTGTTGGAAGAGGGGGCGGGGGGGGGCGGGGGCGTGTCTCCCTCCTTTACATTAGACATTAACTGTCGATGAAGATGAGTGAATTAATAATGCAATATGCCAAGGGCGTGACATTATATTTCTAGCAAAGTCAGTGTTCTAATTGCATATTGTTTTGTTCATTAACCTATATCCAATCCACTCAAAATGAATAAATAATTCACCAAGTGCCTTATTGTTTGTCAAGACCGATTTAGACGCCGACTCCCAATGTCCCGAGAGGTAAAATGCGGGACAGCGAGCTAGAAAAAGGTATCTATTTTCTCTTCTGTTTTCGTTTTTTTTTTTTTTTTCCCCCCGTGTGAACTGCCACAAAGCTGGAATACACAGGAACGGGAATACGCCGCGCTCCGGATTGTACCGCCTAATCGGAATCGACTTCAGAGGATATTACAGTTCCGAAAATGGCTTTCCACGGGGCGGGGGGGGGGGGGTAGAGAGCCACATTCTCTCTCTCTCTCTCTCGTGCGTAAGTCCGGAGAGGCCAAGCCGCCGTTCCCGCGCGGTGGCGTGTCCTCGGCGGCAGACAATGGTTTTCCATTAGAGGAAGTGATTCTCTCCGGGAGTCGCGGGCCGGGGCCCCAGACAATAACGCGGCGGGCCCTGAGCTCGCCGAGTCGACTCTCATCACCTCCGCGCTCTGATTCCCCCCCTCTGAAGTGGCTTAAAACGACAGGCTCGTCTGAAGTGAGCTTGTCCGAGTTAATAAAGCGAGAGCCGCTTATTTGATTAAGAATACCTACAAAGGATCTGTCACAGGTTACACCAGTCCCATTTTAACACTAGAGTAGATCAAACTAGGGTCTGGGGACCACCGTGGGTCACTACTACTTGGTAACACTTTGCATTAAGTGTTCATTAACAAATGCATTTACTAACATGAATTACACATGAATAACATCCATGTGTAATTCATGTTATCAAGTCACGTTGTTCATGTTAGGTAATGCTTCTTGTGGCTTACTTTAGTTAATGCCAGGATATGTTTAGTAGTAAAAGGCTACATGAATAGTTTGGGTTTCAATTCAGACAATACATTGGCATTAACAAACAACAGAACAACATTACTTAATGCAGTTGTTTATAGTGCATTTACTATGAACTCATCTTTGTTAATGTCATGCTTAATTCATGTTAGTAAACACTTTAGTTAACATTAGTGAATGTACAGTTAATGTACAGTGTTACCTATTATTTCACTCCCTCAAAGCAAGCACAGTGAAAGATTGTATATCCATTGTATGTGACCAAACACTGAGCAATGGTCCATGTGTATCATGTGAGATGAAAAATAACAATCTCAACAAAACAGTAAGGCGCAAAGCAAGGCTCAGTAGAAAGATATAGCCTCTGTGTGTATCATGTGCCGTGGAAAAATGAACAGGTTTTTTTATTTTTTTATTTTTTTTTTCGCCTAGCAACCATGAAGCATGTGATGGCTTTTTGATTGTGTGAGCTGTGCTTCTAGACTTGTATTCCTCTTAATCAGGTTGAAGTTCTCGGGCCTTTTGCTCTGTAATTAACCGGACGGCTCTTAATCTTACTGAGATTAAAGCAGCTTGGTCAGTTTTGAAGTTACCCCCTTTTGTCTTTGGAAGCCATTTAGCAGAAGCCCTAATGTGACCACAGGTCAGCGTTTGTGGCCTGCTAAGTGGAAAGGTAAATTCTGAAGGAGCCATCATTATGGGGCTTAGTGCTTTAAGTGAACTGAAGTTATGATATTGGTTGTGCAATTAATGGCAATAATAGGAAGTATAAGATGTTTGCCACCAAAATGTTGGCCAGTGGATATCCTTTAAGCTCCATTCCACTGCTTATTCATTCTATATCAAGAATACACTTGTGTTTTTTATGATTAGCATTTTATTCAAAACTTACATACAAGCAAAGGGAATGATACTGGAAACAGAAGGGTTCTGGAAGGGTACTGGAAAAGACATCAGGACAAAACACAAAAAATGAAAAATCTCAGACAGACAATATCTTATATAAAAAAACAACCCCCTCAAAAAAAACAAGAAAAACAAGGTACAGGTACAGACAAAAGGGGAAGACAAAAGGGAAGGGAAAACAATAGGGCAATACAAGGTTAGAGAGCAGCAGCGTAAGTGCGCCCGAATCCTAACAAGGAAAGAAAACCTTCCAATAATCTTACAAAATGCTTCATATTGTAGGAGAAAACTCAATGTCAAGTAGGAAAGATGCTGAAAAAACCTTAAAACCCTCTTTTTTCAACACGTGTGTAAAGCATGTAAACTCAATAAGTGTATTTTCCAACCGTGTATATTCTATAAATTGTGTATTTGTGTATGCTGTGCAAAACCTGTCCTTTACTCTGTATATGTGTTTATTTTCATGTACTGTATGTATTTTAGGTTAAGTGTGAGTCAAAGCACAAGCAAATGTACCGGACGATTAAACTGCTTCTGATTCCAAATCTGCAATGGATTAGTTTGTAGTCTTTACGGTTTACAATAAAGTTTTATTCTGGTAAAGAAAGAGAGAGAGAGATTGTTTTGTGGACTGGATTTTGACGGTGCTGATGCTGAGAGCGGTGTGAAGGTCTTTTCCCTTTGATACGGCTCTTCAAAGTCGGTATGGTATGTCGAACCGCAGTGTGTCATGTCTGGGAAACAAATTACAAAGGCATTTCCAGGGTCTTGACTGTAGAGGATTGACGTTGTGTAATGAAGTCGGCGCTAAATACACTTTTATTGGTTTAATAACGCCGAGTGAGAGAGCTCGTGATGGGCTTTGGCAGTTGACGTCGTTTTTTTTCCCCCGAGCTTCAAAAAGCGCCGCTCCTGGGATGTTATTTACCTTGATATGCCCTTGAAACAATAGTCGCAGATCAAATAAGTTTGTGTAGAAAGGGCTCGTCTTAGGCTCGAACCTTTTAAATATTGTATGTTCCCCTCCGCTGTTGCCTCGGATACATCTCTCTCTCTCCTCATGTAAATACCGCCGTTTCTTTATTCTTTCGGCTTTATTCTGCTCCCATCCTGCGGGGCCGTTTCACTTTGAAGTTGCCTCTCGACTGTGTGAAATTTTAGATTAAAGTCCATCTGTTCATGCCCCCGCCGATACATATATTTATATAAAAAAAATTAAAAATGAGGTTGTTGTTTTTAATAGGTCAGAGGTAGCCGCTAAATCACAGCGGGCCAGTTGAGTGAGCGCTTTCAGCTTCACTGGATCAATTACACCTGACACAAGCCATTGCAGACAATGAATTTATTATCTATTTTTGATTTATTCATTAGAGCAGAAAAGGGGATTGTACAAGCCAGCTCGCTCTGAATCTTTCAAGGCGGTTTTGCTCAACAGCACTCAACTACAGTGCAGTCCTCTAGGGCCCGAGGTGTGAATGTGCCTGTATGTGTGTGTGTGTGCGTCAGAAACCAAACTATTTCCTTTCTGTTGTTTAATCACAGGTGAGAATAACAACACAGTTCCCCAATAAAGCGAGGCTGAGGCTGCGATCGGATGCTCTTTCCAGCGGGCGGCCTGGTTAATAAGCGGATGCCCGAGTCCGTTTGATATCCGGTCCCCGACTTTATGCTTTTCATTGCGAGGCCAGCGAGGGAGAACCCCCGAGCGTAAAACACCCTCCATAAAGCTCCGGACCCCGGCCGCAGAGCTGGGAGATTAAAACAACTGTTTATGCTTTGGGTGCATAAGGGGAGATGCACGCAATAGAAGCAGACAGGGTGAAAATAATACAGAAACGGCGCTGTCATATCGCAAGCTCAATATGAATGGACTCCCATAAGTGTTTACCTTAACACTCATTTCCACTCGTGGGACACTGACCTTCTAAATGACATTTGGCTCCTGTTAAGCTACTGTAAGAGTGTGTGTGGCATTTAAAATGTCCTCATTCGGCCGCTACACCTTAAGTCTACCCAAGAACATGGTGAGTAATGGGAGCAGGAATCAATGTGCGTCCGAATTGTTCAGGCGGAAAAAATCTCATTATACTTTACAATGGTTTTATTTCAGCGTAAAAATAGTGTAAGTACGCAATGATAGTCTAAGGACTTAATGAAAATCCTCCTAATGCGCAATGTACTTACAGGGGTGCAACAACAAACACAGTGTAATTGCAAATGTACAAATGTAATGTAGTATGTGGGAAATGATGCCATGATGTGCCTCATTGAGCACTAAGGTGATACATAATTGGAGTCAGTTTGTTTTCTTATTTATCCTGCTATGTTCAAGCTGTGATCAAACTTTGCATCGCAGCCAACAGGTTGCTTGTTGTGTTGTTACAACCTTGTAAAGTACATTATGTTTCAGGGGTTTAACTGACATGAACTCCTTAATCCATGATCAAATTGGAGGCTTTTTTGAATACACCTGCTCTTTTTCCCCCAGTCAGTGGTTGGGTGGCAGCAGGCTCGTCTCCTCCACACTATGCGGCTCACGTCTGGCGGCGCTCCATGTGAACATGCCTCAGCTTCAGCCGCGCTGCTACATCAATGTTGGACGAGATGATGAAACTGGCTGCTCTGTTCTCCTTACGCTGTCTCTCAGATAAAGCTCTCACTGACAGTGTGGGAGGATGTTATGCGTCTACATTCTCTGCTTCAGCATGGCCTCCTCATCCTCTTCTTCAACAGCGACTAGAGCAAACACTAACTTTCTCTGGTCCGCTTTCATTTTCAACAACGTTATCCCTTTGTTACTTCAGGTTAGCTAGCTAACGCTGATTAGATCGTTGCATGGCAACAAGAATGATGTAACGCTTCTTGCGGCCTTTGAGCTCTTGCTGTCTCTGTTGCGAGCAACGCTCACGGCTGAGCTTTGCAAGCTATCAGGAGAAATAAAAGCCTCCTATCTGATCATGGCCTTATTGTATGTTTACAATACATTTCTGCAGGTTAATACACTGGAATAAGTCTGTTGTAAAGTATTACCAAAAATCTCTTTCCAGTACAAGTTCTGTTGTAAAGCCAAGTTGTGTGATGTTTAATATGTATTCATGAGAGGTGAGATTAAACAGATAGCAAGCCAATCTAAATTCTTTGAGGTCAGTGGAGAGGCTTCTTATTGCTGTGTGTCTGGAGGAAAGCTTCACACCTCCACTCACACACTGTTAAAGACCCAGACCTGAGCGACACACATGGAGCTTGACACACATTTCTGTTTTGGACTTCAAGAATATCTCAGTGGAAACCAGACCACTTCCTTAGGTTACCAATACACTACCAGTGAAAAGTTTGGACAGCACATTTTTCTGTTTTTTTGCTATTTTCCACGTTTTATAGCAATAGTAAAGACATCAGAACAATGAAATAACACAAATGGAATCATTCAGTGACCAAAAAAAGTGTTAAATCAAAACTATCTTATATTTTAGATTCTTGAAAGTAGCCGCCCTTTGCCTTGATGGAAAGGCTTTGGAAAGAAATTCATACATAGGCTCAACTTTACTATTTATATTGGCCAAAAAAACAGATTTCAAGACTTTAGATCAGAATGGCTTTAAGAGAATGAAAAAAACAGTACATTCAATCAAGAGTGTCCAAACTTTTAGTGTATATTCAGATTCTCTATGTGATGCGGCATATATTGTATGGTGGGCAGGGCATATATTTCGTTCGTTCTGTAATGAAATGGAAGTCTCGATAATTGCAAACGAATAAGGTTTTTATTGGCCGCCAATGAAAAGAAAACGGCTTCTGGAATGAAACGCGTCACGAGAAACCGCCGCTTTATGTTTCCTTTACCTTAATGACCATAAAAAAAAAAAACCCCGAAGCCCACGGAACCTCACGCGGGCGGCCACACCGAGGGATCGTTGAGCGTTATTGTGGGTCACATTTAGGGGAAATTCGGTAGGGTCATTTATGGTCGGGATTTAATTAAACGGCTCCATTTCATGTGGCTGAGAGAACGTCTGAGCGTCCGGGAGCGTAGAGAGACGACATAAATCAGCCGTGAGGAAGTTTCCCCCTTTGCTGCTGGGGGGAGGTGGGGGAGGGGGACAAGAGGCACTTTTTTGATGTTAATTTGTCACATAGCTGTGTGCACACGCGTCCCGAGGGAAGACGATACCGGGCCTCCCCACCCCCCCACCTCCCCTACTGTTACACAGCCAGCCCCCGTTTAATAAATCACTTGGGGGAAAAAAATATCACATCTCCGGGGGTACCTTTCCGACAAGAAAGCCTCCCCCGGAGTTCCAGCGAGGGTCACTTTCTTACAAGAGCCGCTCTGGAAATTAGCATTTCTTGTCCTCCATCCGAGCGGCTCTTCTCCGGGAAACGAAAGTGGGCCTTCTTCAAATGAGTTCAGCCTGCTCACCGCGCTCAGCTGCACATATTACTGTCTTCCTTAATCACCTCGGAGGCGTGTTACGTGTGAAAGTTCTTTAATGGGTTTTTTTAGGGGGTTGTTTTCTACCTCTGAATCAGACATCATGAGGAGCGCGCATCTAAATCGGTCAGAAAAATGGGAACACGTGACATTTAGCGTTAAGACCAAAATCTCTCTATCAATCTCTTGCGATGCGCTGAAAACTTGAAACTTGAATTCTCCAATTAGTTTAATGCCTGGGAAACAATTGACTTCTCTCAAATGTAATTAAATGTGACAAAATGAGCAAAATTGCCTATGAACAAAGCACTGGAGTGATTGGCAAGGGTTGAACCCAAGGAGAGGCCCTCCAGAGAGTTCCACATCCGGGATGAATAGCGTCAACACAGTCTGCGGGAAGTTGATAGGGGGCTACCATGACCGTATTCTCAATCCTAATGAAAACGCCTTGTCTCAGTCACATGCTCATGCAAATAATGTATAGAGGAGACAGTAGAGCAGGAGGCAATTAATTCCCCCCTTCTTCTCAAATCTGCAAAATGAACCAAAAGGTCAGCAAATGGTCAAAATCACAAATTAAAAAGGGCATAAGAAATCTATGGCTTCCGTCGAACGCCATCAGTGAACAGTAGCAATTGCAACAAAATCAACAGGTGTCTCACACACACACACACACACACACACACACACACACACCTCACAGGTCACATTTGCACAATAGAGAGGAGTAAGCTAGCTAATTACAGCAGATCCAATAGAACCATCTAGTGAGGAGGTAATACAATAATGGAATAACAATGCTGCTGTGTCATTTGCTTTTTTTGGCTTGAGAACAAGGCGTAGCTGAAATGCATTGTGACGCTCACAGCACCGTCCTCCATTGTTAAACAGTTGAAAAAGCCAGCGGGTGGGGAGGTTGGTGGGTGGGGAGGTTGGGATCGTCGCGCCAGAAAGTAAGTGAGCTTTGAAAGCCAGAAATCTCAGCACCTGGGCCAAGTAATCGCTGAGTCATTGGTATTGATTAACAACCATATCAACCACCCACAGATATAGTCTGGTCATTCTGTGCTATGAGGCAGTAAAAATCATACTTATCGGCCCTTTAAATCAAACAAAATCAAACAATTTTGCTTTGAAACAATCGTGCACAGCTCTGGCTCCTGTTCCTGGGCCCACACTCGGATGTGATCTGTATTAGACGAGCACTTCATTTTAAAGCCGCTGATGGAAAGACAGCGCGCATTAGACTGACTATATCTGGTAGATGAGCGGCGAGGCTACAAGCTGTCCCTACCCGGCTACTTTCACATTGGATAATTGACAGCACAGATTCTCACTCCCTCGCACTGCCAGGCTGCTGGCCGGCATTCAACATGGGAGATGCTCATTAACATAAGTTGGGAAGGTGCTGTCAGCCAAGTGTTCTGCTATGAAAATAATTTTCGCATTATATAATTTGAACATGTTAGTGTACAGCCAAAATGAAGCTATGGATAGGCTGACAAAATGATAGATAGATAGATAGATAGATAGATAGATAGATAGATAAAATGAATTTACTATGGTTGATGATGTATAATGTATGCATATACTAATGTCTCAATACAACAAGTTATAATCAATATTATACATATTTATTATGTACTACTGTATATTGTATATATATATATGTTTTCAAACCAAATAATTAATAGTTATAATAGATTCTGATTACTATATGTTTTCAATCTAAAATCTATAATAGATTTTGAGTATGTACTATTGTATATTACATGTTTTCAAACTAAATCATTATAATAGCCATAATAGATTTTGATTATGTATTATTGTATATTACAATTCAAATAATTAAATCCAATCCAAATAATTAATCACCTCAATATGGTTTCTATGTATTTCTTTTGTACACTGCTGTGGAAACATTGTTTCAGATAAACAGTCATGCCAATGAAGTCAATGAATTGTGAAATGCGTGTGTGAGAGAGAGAGAGAAAACGATAGAGAGAGAGAGAGAGATAGAGAGATAGAGAGAGACACACACAGGCAGAACAAATGTGACCCTCAGTTTTGTTACCTCCAACCATGCCACGAGCCCGAAAAGCCGGTTGCTATGGCATCATGAAATGGAGAAAGTTTGACAAGGGTGCCATACATTTTTAAACCACTTATTGGCATTGCCTCAAAGGTAGCACCTCCTGCTGCCCTCCCCCTCAGCTGCTGTACAGCCACATCAGTGTCAGGCCTCAGCTCCCTGGAGGAGGGCTGCCTCGGCGGGCCGGCTGGGACTCGGCAGCCTAATTGGGGCCCGAGGACTCCCTCCCTCTGCCGCTACAGCTGTGCCGCCGCTGGCTGACGGTCGGATCAAAAACCGCCGCGACCGGGCCGGGGGGGGGGGGGTCAGAGGTCGCCTGGTGGCCGCTCGGCACGCGGTGGGGGGGGGGGGCCCGGACGGTGACTCCGCTGCTATCCCGCGATCTGCACCGGCCTCGGACCGAACCCCAGTCAGTCTCGTTCTCTAAAAGACAGAACGCTAAACGGAGGTGACGTACGTATGGTAGCTGCTCAGATCCCTGACTCAAATGGGTATGATGTAATGACTCTTGATTGATGACTTTTTTTTTTTTTTTTTTTTACTTCCAGGGTCTTGTCTTTGCTGAAACCATCAGCTCAAAACGGATTCTTTTTCATGCTATGAGAAGGTCCGGCATCTCCATCTGCTCTTGTGTCTAAGAGACTGTAGGATTTTCATTAGGTCCTTGTTGAACTGCCATGTCTGAAACGCCTGTGGTAGTAACCTTTATAGCCCGGCGCTGTGCAGTTGCATTGGAAGATTGCTTTTTTCCTTTTCCCCATTCCTCTACAATTCAAATTGCTTGTTGAAGCGTTTCACTGGCAAGCAGAAGATTCATTTCAAGTTCCCTGCTTTCCTGAGTTGTATCACTTTACAACATCAGATTGTTTGATTTAGGTTTTTGCATACTGTTTGCTGAACTACTTTGTTGTAAGTGGGTTTAATCCTTTGTTGAGGATGTATAGTAGTCTTGCTGAGGGTATGTTTGCAGTAACATTAGTTGTATTAGTGAGTTATTATTGCTGATTTGATTTTTTTACATTCTTTGCCTAGTCACTCACAGCTGGCAAGCATAGAACTAGTGGTAAACTAGTTTTCACATGCCTGAATTTTTGTATTTATTCATTAATGAACATAACAGAAGGCGTGCAATACACATTGGATGTGAGAAGATAAACCAGCCCTCCCTTAACCCCCGCTCCATTCCCACAGCACATACAGCAGAATGTTTAAAGCATTCCGGTAAAAAAAGTCAAATGCAAAAGTACACACATCAATTAAAATATTTGGCCTACATAAAGCATTTCACTTTAGGAGAAGTTCTTTGAAAACGGAGGTGCCGTTCCTCCACATTTGAATAGTTCCAGGCTTAGCCCTATTGATCCCGGCTGAGGGAAAATTCAATAGAAGATGTCAGGAAAGCAGTGAGAGAGTACGGGCCGGTAACGAGCACTGAACAATATTTTTTTTGGCTGCGGATCGCCCTGCTTACAAACCCTCTCAGTGATTTTGAACACAGAGTCGTCATTTTGGAAGACGTGGTCACGGAGAAATCCTTATTTTGTTAGAGAGAATATAATATCTCTCACTTTTGGCCCCAAGAGGTATTTAAAACAGATTCTGTCGCCCTAAAAACTCGCTTGACAATGCTGTTCCAGTGTAAATGGATACTGTACATTCTTATGTTTGCACAACTTTGTCCCACTCATTTTACAGTCAAGCAATTACTGACAGAAGGCAGCTATCCTGTTGCTTTCATGTTCTCTTGTGTCTGAGAGGGAATTGCAGCCGGCGCTGTAACACACAAACAGCACACAGAGCTGCAGCTACATTAATAGGCAATGGGATTTTTCTTTTTGCTGTCAGAGCTTCATATGCAAATGTGACAGCAATGTACCAACTGGTCATGAAGACCAGTGGGAGAGCTATACGCATTAGTCATCCCTGCAGAATGAACCTCACTGACAGAAGCACTAATTAATGGTTAAAAAAAGATTCGGGAGTGATTTCCATCCAGCTCTCCTCCACCTAATCAGTTTATAATAGCGTTTTCGTCCTCTGGGATGATAATGTCTTCTCTCAGATGTCTTTTTACTCCGCCATTAAGCTCTTGCATGAGTTGATGTGTATTTGTCTTTAGCGTTTTGTAGAAATTGCACTTTTACAGTAACGGCCAGGGGTAAATAGGCCTGTGTGATAGAAGAAAAAAAAAAAAACACTTATTCAGCACTTGAGGGTATACCTTGCATCTGATGCTTATTCTTATTCAGATTGCTTCATTTGAAAACATGGACGGATGTAAGAGAGAATTAGAGGTGGATTTAAAGTCTTCAGCTTTAACTTTTGTGTGTGTAATTCCACTGTCATATGTTTAATGTTTATGTCAAAAACACTGTTCTCCTATTGTGAATTCACAAAGAAATGTATTGAAATACGAGTTGCTAAATTCAAGGATGCAACGCAATCTCCCCCCCCCTCAACTGTTGCTTTTCTCATCATCTTGGAATTTGTGATTTATCACAGCAAAGAATAGGTTGCATGTTATTCAGTGAGAAATCAATTTTGTGAGGAGTATGCCCACCCAATTGACCAAATATTTACAGTTCCTGTAAGAAGATGGAGGTGGGATTAAAACCTGTTTTGATTAGGGTACTGTGTCAAGCCTTGCATGAGAAAAATGAATCGTGTTTCACAGCTGATGAATGAAATGTGGGGGGGGGGGGAAATGAGTCGATAACATCCCACAGCAAAAATTATTGTTTTGTTTTGCTTAATCCTTGAATTATTCTGCCCGAGTGTTAATTTATCACAATAAAAAAATAAAAACAAATGGTAACGATTAAAGGGGTGTGCATGATTTTTTTTCCACTGTTTTAAAGACTGTGCCCACAGGTGAAGAGAAGTGTAACCCGTAATTGGTAAATAAATGGAAAATATGTAAATTGCAGGAGGATTCAAAAGCAGAGTGGAGTGTCTTTGGGGGGGGGGGGGCATTTTTTATTTATGTGGCCATCAAACTTTTTTATGTGGGATATTGGTTTATGAGGACTGATATAATATGCCTGAAATTACAGTCATATTGAGATATGTGTCATAGACGTATGAGCCTTGCATATAGATGTAATTTCAGTCAGTGGATATTATGCGACACGCAAGGATAGACCATTTGCTTGATAATTTCTGGGTATAAGCTGATATATTCACTTCCCATGAAATTATGGGAAAAAATCTCCTCGGGAAGCGGCTGTCATTGGGGGTGATGTCGAGTTCATTCAAACCTTTGCTATGGAAATGAAGTCACTGGAACACTCGCTATTTGTTTCCCCAGTCTCATTTAAAAAAAGGTGTCTGAGAAAGTAACTTGTTTATCACAATAGCAATTCAATTGAGTGTTTGTCATAGACCGCTGCACTGACACTGTTTATTTGAATAAACAAAAAAAAACAAAAAAACTATCTCCCTCTTGCATGAAATGAATGCAATAATCATGCACAGTAAGTAAAAGGCTTTGTTGAATCCATGAAAAACCAGTGACTGTTAAGCATAGCAATGAATTCATATTAGCCCGGTGTAAACGTCTCTTTCGGTTTCATTTCATATTGATTGTTTTTGCAGTCTCGCCCCCTTTTCTCGCTTTCGGGTGGATCCATGCTGTTTACAGAGACAAATGCTGCCCAAAAACTGTCCTGAATATACTAAGCGACAGCACCTATTTTCTTTTTGAAAGGTGAGCGGGATTATGATATATGCGATCGCTAGCTTGTATTGACGCATTATCTGTAAACCCAGAAATCAATGCTGCAAGAGCCATGGGATGAAACTGTCACCCAAATACATTTTTACCTTTTGTAGGATATAAACACTTATTTCTAAAAGCTGGACCTTGCCTAGGAGTATGACTAAACAGTAGATCAGACATTTTGCACATATAGATGACCTTTTTCTATTGGCTTCCATTTGGAACAGTATTTCCCACAGTAGATACTGATACCCAACCGCTCCTGACAGGAGATTCCAGTGACCCTAAGCCACAGCACACCCACAGTTTGCGGTTTGCGTATCGCCTGTGGGCCTTAACCTACACTGGAAACCCATCTGCGAGGTGAAAGCATCAGCGTTCCTCACTGCATCCCACCCTGGGACCGGTTTATTATAAACCTGAGAGCCGTTTGAAGACCAGCAGGCCGGCTGCAAGACGTTCCCGACAACACAACAAATGGAACATGTTGCCTATGGATTGCCTGAACCCTTACAGTCTCAACGTACTACACCACACCAAATCCCAATGACACCTTTGGTTTAATATGTAAGGCATACACTGTAATACATCTGTGATGCGATGGTGGTAAAAAGAGATTTATGAGACACAACAAGCTATTAAGGAGCTGTATGTGGTGGGGTAATCAGGGGAGGAAATGGGGTGGAAATTCTCTTCTTCATGCCACATTGATTCATCCTTCAGTGAAAGAAACCTCCCCATTATGCACACCTCATCTAAAAAGGGCCCTAGGATGATCACTGCGGGCCCGCAGTACACTGATCCCAGGTCTGCCGCGAGGTCAGCGGAGACCTTCCCCGCAGCATCTGGACTCTCGGGAGGCCGTCACTACTGCTCGATCCACAGAGCATTGGTGATATCGACGCATGAGAGAGAGGTGCATGATGTCTCTATAGAAAGGGGGCGTGTCTCTTTGCCTAACAATAGAACGTCTGGCATCAGTGTGTGTCAGCTTTGATTTCTGCAGGAATCTTTTTTAAAGGTGCGATGTATTGCATTTTGTTTCTCACTATTAAAAGGGGCGATAAGTACGATTTTTACTGGCCCATAGCACAAAATGACCATCATATATCTGTGGGGGGTTGATAGGGTTGTTGATCAATATTAATAACTCAACGATTACTTGGGCAGGTGCTGAGATTTCTGGCTTTCAAAACTCACTTTCTGGCCCGTCTGTTAAAACGCAGACATAAACTTTAGAAACAATGACCGATACAGTAAAATACTAAAACGCAACAGCGGAAAATTATGTTATAGTTAAGAATTTATAAGCCTTGATAAGCGCAAGTATGTGTTCTGATCAGGTAAGATAATCTGAAGTTGTGTATTACTTGCCATGTTTTGTGTCGTAAAGCAATATTCCTTTGTGCTGTAAAGCAATCCAGCACATTTCCCCCTAAATTTGACCTGGAGACAGTATAAAATTTAGTGTAGAGGCTGCCAATCTTCTTAGCGATGGTTATGTTAATTATACTAATGTCTCAAAATTAATGTGTTAATAATTTAATGTCAAATTCTGCACATAGCACCTTTAACCGAGGCGATCCTTGGCGGAGGATGCATGTCTTCCTCACCAGTCGCGGTCTGACGCTCAGTCTATATTTCATTGACTCAATTTGGTGCATATCCACTAAATGCGAGACTAGCAACAGTAAATCCACTTTTCCATTTCACTCAAAAATCTAAGCCCTGTGGTAAAGACCATTCTCTGTCCTCTCTTTGATTTGACATTTCATTTTATTATTTTTTGCCACTGGGCTTGCTGCACTCTGATGGCAAGAGCACATGGAGGGGTAATACTGGCACAAAGTGGCCCTCGAGTGCATCAGCGGCCAAAGCTCAGAGCAGAGCAACCACTCAGGTCAAGGTTATGATGCGGTGAAAGCCATTTTCCTCATATTCCTTCGCTTTAGGCCACTGTGGAACAATTTGAGGCAGTGCTCTTTTGTCCGGGCCTCCTGATGGCATGTCATTTAGATTTTGACTGTGGAACCAGATTGGTCAAAAACCCAAATCCATATTTAATACCACAATCTCTCCGGACAAACTCAGAATGAGTGATATCACAACAATTTCTACTCAATTCCGTCGCTTACGGCTGAAATTGTTTGATAAACATCAGAACTGTGGCTTTAATTTGATCTACCGTTGCTTTGTCAATCTAATTTTGAGCCGTTTACTGCTTCAAAGTTTCTCATTAACTAGATACAGAACAGAGAAAATGCTCTTCAAAGCCAGTATCTTTAATTAATACTGGAGAATTAGGAGAATTAGGAGAAGGGGACAGTGAGGTTTATTGATCCTTTACCCGTTTTAATTAACTAAGTGAGTTATTTTGGGTGCTGCGGGACATTCACTGAAGCAGCTTATTTATACAGAGCAAGACCTGATGTGAGCCTTGTATTTAAGGTCAATCTCATATCTCGTCCATGTCAGAGTTGTTTGGATTATCATATTTCATATTTACACTGCTTTCTAATTTTAATCAGAGCTAGTCAGATTATGGTTGTGCAGTGTCCACTAAACAGTATGAATGGACAATTGAGAGGTTGATAAAGACTGATATGGGCTTTTGAAGGCCAATACCAATATGTTTTGGATCAATAGCTGATATTTTTTGTAGATTTTCATTATCTTTAAATTTGACCATTTTCATGCCAAAAAAAATTGTGAAGTATACTAAACATCTGTCTCATCAGAATGAACTAACTAACTAACCCTATGCAATTAATCAAACTGCATCACATCCGTAATATCAGAGGTGGGCGACCATTTTTAAGACAAAGCAGTCAGGTGAGAAAGAGTGGTCCTGGTAACTCTGGCTGAGCCAAGCTGCATGAAGCTGCAAATTTGTGCTCTAAAATTGCATTTGTGGTTATATTAGTCATGTTCATCATGTCCTTCCCACAGAGAGTCCCCTCTGTGTTAGGAGCTGGCCTGCTGAGACTTTTGTTAAACCAGAACCACGAGTGCAGCATAACCACGCCGCATCTGTAGCTATTCATGTTTACTGAGATTTCTGTATATTAGTTTTGGGCAGTGATGTAGTGGCAAAAAAAAAAGTGGGGAAACTCATTTTACGAATAATTTATATGATTAATTTATGCCTTTTTCCCCTTAAAAGACCCTATTCTCACTGACTATGCTGAGGTTGATTTGGGTTCAGAACACAAGATATACAATATTTTATTGTGAACAGTCAAATGGTTTACCATAGAACAAAACAATATGACCATGGCAAGTCTACAACCTAAGGTGAAGGGCTGAAAATGTACTAATGTACTCAAGTTTGATGACAATTTTTCTTTACATCTGTATTAAAGAATAACTCACCACTCACTTTGCTGTATAGAGCTTAATTCGTTCCTCCAGTTTGCCGGGAGCGCTGCTCTCCAATACACACCCACAGGGCAAACACAAAAAGCAATTAAAACACGTCAACACAATAACACCCACAGTGCAGCTACATGTCTTTAAATACAGTAGCTGCAACTGAACAATTATCATGACATGTATAATTGTGCATAATAGTCCATTTGAAACTTTTTTTAGCGTTGCTCACACACTTCCTTGTTTACTGGCTGCTAGTTTTCTGAAGAAGAAGAAGGAAGAAGCGAAAGGACGGGATTTCGTCGCTTCAGCTTTTTGGGTTCAACTGTTGGACATTATGTTTGCCCTCTGGAATTGCTACATTTATTCTTTTAAGAATGAACAATGCTTGACAGACACATTCGCCCCTCCATCCTCTCCAAATGTCTCCCCCGAGACTTTTACAAAAGCCATTTAGATATGATGAAGAGCTACATATTGTGAAATGATTTTATGACAAGGGGATAAACAGCAATCGTGATAAAGAGTGGCCGGGCTTATTCAATGATCAGACAAATAGCAGTAACGTAATGGGTCTTGTGATATCTGCTGTGAAAGGATCTGTGAACCCGGTTCCTAATAACCGTACACGACTGTAAGAGACTTCATTAATCTGGCATGTCAGCTAACATCACAATACATATTCAGTTCCACATGGCTAATTCAAGCTTTATACTGCTTTCACATGCAAAAGTATACATTATGTTCACAGCATGACACCGAACATGAATTAAAGCTTAGGCTACTCTTTCATGCCACATAACATTATATGAACAGCACAGCTAGGGTTGGAAATAGTAGCCATGGACAAGAGGGCTATTAGGTCCTTAGCACTATACAGCCGCATGAAGCTAATGTTGTCAGGCATTGTGGAAACAAATGTCAGAAATATCTATATTCAGTTTAAAATGAAAGGCTTTGCAGTTGCAGAGAGACATGAAATGTTAAGTAAAAGTGAACAGTCTTATATGGTGGATTTGTTTCCAGATTTAGGTGACACAGTAAAATGTCTTTTCTTTAGCCCTAGTCTCTACTCAAAACCTCTACTAGCTAGCTAACTATCCAGCAGGTATGGTGGAGCGTCAACCCCAAAAGAGTCGGGGTCGGCTCTCAGCCAATGACTCTGGAAGTCGTCAACTTTTAATATCTGTTGATTCTGCGTTTCCAACCAATGTTTATTTGGTCTGTGCTTCCAGTAGATAGGTTAGCTAGTGAGCAGATGTGTTTACAGATGGTTAGCTAGAAGTTGATGTGATCTAAACACAAAATTGATTATATTCATTAATTCATTCAACCTTTATTTATTTCTGGAAGAAATCATTGAGGGTGGCCCTCATTACAATGATGGATAAAACAAAACCAGACAAAACAACTAAAAGGACCTGACTAAACAGTAAGGGATGAATAAACAGTTGTGCATGCAGATTGGGGAAGATTTCTGAAATGACCAAAGATTTTTAGCATGTGTTGTAGATCGTTCCATGTATTTGGTATTTGGAGCATCAGTGGGAAAATTATCTCTTCCCAGTCTGAAACAGCACAGAAATCAACCATGTCTATTCAGTTCTGTTGAGATGGACAAGTATCAGTACATGTATTAACGCAACCAGCTGTTCACAGCCACTGTAGCCCAGCTGAGGACCTCCAATATGGCCGCCAGAGACATGCGTTACATCACCTGAAAGCCCTCTGTAGAGGTTATACAGTGCATTATAAGCTACGATAATAAGCTGCAACAATTCTCAAGTGCAATGCTAGAAGTAGTGAATTTACTCTGGCATGTGAACACCGTGTTGCCATATCAAAGGTAATCTCCACATTACAGGTCTCTCTCCTCTCCAAGCTATCAAAAAGAGAACTCCTTTCCTTTCCCATACTATCACTCCCGACTCCGCTCTGAAAGCTATCTTAAAGCTGTCCCGACACTGTGAGAAGCCCTTCATTATATGGGTTGAGCTATATGATAACCTCCCCGTGCCGAACCTGACCCTCTCTGCTCCCCAGATTGGTTATTGATCCCGGTTTCTTTAAGCATATTGCCACATGCACTTTTTTTCCTCTCTTTGCCTTTGCGCAGTCTTTTATTTGGAGCCAGTCTAGCCGTTGTGTAGTATCTTGTTGCATGAAAAATGCTGAAAAGGATGTGCCATGTCATCTTCCCCAGCTCGTTCCCCCATAAATAATGATTGTTTCAGAAGCCCGTCAATTTAGCTTTGTAGAGCAATATTTTCTAAAGCATTTATTTTTCCGATTCAATAGATCCTCATATTTCATTACCTGAAGCAGCAATTCTTCCCCTCTGACTAGCGAGAGTATAGACATGTGGCTGTAATCCACAGCACACTGGTATAAAACACAATCAATAAACATGATAAAGAGACTCTAATCAATCAATACTATTTTTCCACAGCATCAATCAGTTCAAGTGTACGAGAGTTATCTGATGGACTTGAGATTTTTTCTTATAGATTCTCCCAGTTTTTCCACAATAGTTCTGAGTTAAAATCCAATATGTTTTTGTTATTATCCGAGCCATCTACAGTAGTAACATTTAATGGAGTGTGGCTCTATTGTGTTTTCTCCCTCTCTAATGATTGTGTCTGTACTTAAAATGAGCTATGAGATTGTATGTGTGGGAGTATTCTCTTCTTCTATCTCAGTATCACTCTGCACCACTGTAGCCATAGCATTCATTAAAATAAGGGAAGAAACAGATGGCGGGTTTTATATCAAGGTAGCTGGTGCTCTGCTGCAGACTGAAATCAAGATCCTCGCTGTGCTTATCAGTAACCAGATTTTAGTAAACATATAAAAACTTATGAGTAACCGGATTTCTGTAAATTTGAACTAACTAATCTAGTCAAGTCTTGTTTATTTCTATAGTCCTTTATCACAATCAAGTCTCAAAGGGCTTTACATACCATCATATACATGTCATATACCATACTACATCGCAACATACGTATATACACACATCATATACATCCTATACTATGTCATATAGATCCTATACTATGTCATATAGATCCTATACTACTTCATATACATACTATACACAAATAGAGTCTTCAATCCACCTGACCTGCATGTCTTTGGACTGTGGGAGGAAACCCACGCCAACACGGGGAGAACATGCAAACCCCACACTGCAGACTTTGTTCCAAACACTATGAGCCAACATCAGCGGTACAGCCCTGGATGTGTGGCCGCGGTCAGCAATCAAAAGACAAAAAGACCGATATGCTTCAAACGCCGCAGGATAACGAGCGAGCACGGAGGAGACGTGTGACGCGGGGGAGGGGGGGGGGGGGTACAGTATCACCTTGCGACTGGGGGGCGGTGTCTGCTTTGTTTTGAGCGATGATACTCATATATCATTCAGCCATCCGCTCTGACAGGCAGCCAGCTGTGTCCCGTGTCAGTATTCTGTCAGAACAACAGTTCCCTTCAATCAATCATCTGATTACGATTCCAACATTTAGAAGATGAAAACGAGGATTGGAATTGCCGACCCACACTGGCTTATTACAAAAACATAATTGGGCTGCTGTGACACTTCATGGTCCCCCCCGCCCCCCCCCCTCTTTCTCATGTCTAGCCTAGCCTCGTGTCCGGCGATGTTGTCGTACAACGGGAAAAAAAAATCGATGAGTCGTAAACGGCGCCCGGTGACCCGAAGCGCGGCGGCCGGCGCTCCGTGGCGGCTAGGCGCCCGTGCCGCCGCATTCAATACGCTTATACACAGCCAAATGAACACTGTGCCAAACACACACACACACACACACAGGCACCTCACCCATGCTCAGTAATTATTTGAGTCTGCCATTCACAGCTTTTCGGTAACACACATGCGGCAAGCCACGCCGCCACCCGCCGGGTAAATGATAGCTGTACAGCAGAATGTGGCGTTTCATACCGAGGAGCCGCTGTGCTTTCCCTCTCCCAGTGACTCTCAAAAGTCCTTCCCCCCCCCATTTCAAATTTAACCTCACTGACAGACCGATACACGCACTCCCTCTCTCTCTCTCTCTCTCTCTCTCTCTCCCTCTCTAAGACCCTGGAGGAGCAGGGGTCTGGCAAATGCTGCTCTATGTTGAAAGGGATTAGAAAGATTTGTAAGTGCTCAAGCTGACTCCTTCATGTCAGGATTGCGGTGGTAGCTGGAGGGCTGCCGTCGGAGTTCTCTTCTTTTTTTTTTTTAAAACGGGCGCGAGCAACATTGTGGCCTTCCTTTTCTTGGCCGTCCCGCTGAGGCTAATGCGAGGCAGAGAAACGGGCTTTTCAAACCCAGGGAACACCTCCTGGCCCCGGCATTCTTCTGCTGCCATACGGTTGCGCTCGCTCTCATTGGTGGATTATTTTCCCCCCGCGGGGCTGTGGATGTTGCTAGGACTCCGGCGTGAAGTGGCAACGCGCGTGCGGTGGAAGCGGTCCTGTTCAATGCCGGCGTTTCTCCCTGACGGAACTTTGCGCGCGGTGACACTCCAGGCGGGACGGACAGGGCAAGGTTTTCTCTCCGTTTTTTTTTTCTCAACTCTGCATAGCTTAGTCGTCAAAACGGCTGCGATTGATAACGCGGCGATTCCCGGGAAGAAACGCGGGACGTTGTGAATGGAGAAAAGAAATATGTAATCTATCTTACAGTCGCGAAATTCAAGATTTATCCTCTCCGCTCCGCATGTAGCCTAAATCATATGATTATATGTGCACAGAGAAAACCTATTTGTTTCCCCTCCATCTAATGGTCCGACCGACGGCGCTTTCCGGCCCTGCGATCACGAACCTTCAATTTCATACATGGCTCTCTGCGACGGCGCAGGCTGCATGAATAGCATGGGTCAGGCACATCCCCATCCAGTGTTTCATTATTCATTGTTCTCATTTTCCGTGAGAGATTCATTTCTTTCAGGAAGTCATCTAGAAAGCATTGAATGCCTATTTCCTGCTGGCCGGTGAGACAGGGGCGGCGGGAACAGCGGGGGCGGGGGGGGGGGGGGGGGGGGGGGGTATGGAAATCTAGCAAATAGAGCTGACACAAAAAACTGCCTCTGCACAAATTGCCTGCGTTTCCCGTTGATAGGAATCACAGCATGTTTTTGTTGACCATGGTTGTTTATTTATACATGCGGAGATATCTGTGCACTGTAATACCTGAGTTAGTTCTTTTTCCCTTTTGCATTTCCCCCCACCAGAAAAATGTCTCTTTTTATATTTATGAAAAGAATCCAAATGGGGTTGGTAATAATATATCGGCTTGGTCAGCATACTCATTTGGCGATTGCCTCTAGATAGCTGAATAGTATTAGGCTGATTTGCCACTTGTGTCCGGTTACCTAGAGTAGGACTGATGCAATGCAAACATGTAGTTCAGTTGACAGCACATGAAATGCCTTAATCAGAGCAGACAGAAATACATCACCGGGGTACGAATGTGACAGTTTATCACCACTGAATCATACAATTATATCATTACTGACATTTATAAAGTGCAACTTATAACTAGTGTTCAATGCATCATTATGTATTAGTATAAATGCCCACCTCCTGCATTGAGTTAAAGTGGTAACCCACAAGATTTGTATCATTTTAGTGACATCTCTGGTGCTCAGCGCTCATTGCTGTGGTGTTTCTGCTCTGCTCTTCCCAGTCTTCACCTGTCAATCAAACACTGTGTCCAGAACTGTGACGTCTTTTTCCTTGGATTTTCTGTTGATGCAGTTTGAGTTTCTGTAGGTGGCGCTCTGTTCTTTGTCTGTTCAGTCATGGTGGCTATCACTGCTCATGCTAACTACCTAGTTCTTCTTCTATTTATTCCAAACGAAGTGATGTGTTTTGCATTTCCAGTGGTTTGAGTGCACCAGAGGATTTCTTTGGTCATGAACTTCATGAACTGCATATAGATTGAATCACTACTGTGTTATATCAGTCAGCAACAGAGAGTAGCAAAATGTACATTTATTCATCTAAAGATGTTGCGCATTGTTACTTTAAAATGAAACATCCTCTGCAGTATCTTTGTACACACTCTTTGTTTCCTGCAGCTGTTGTGTATGTGACCCTCCTCTCAGATACTCCATACCATATAGGCTTTGCTTTGCAGTAAATGTGCTTTCATCATCAAGTCACTCAAGCAAATCAAACCTCAGCTGAGCCAGTACTTTCCATCCATGTTAAAAACGACCAACCAAACGAATAAAAAAATAAATGAGAGAGGAAGAAAAAGAGATAGAGAAGTGGCTACTACTTCAGCTGTCACAGTGTAAGACACATTTCTAAGGGTTGTAATGATCTGTCAGAGTGGAGTGACTCCATCCACTCCTCTTGATCTAGAAAACATGACACATCCCGGGTGGGAAGATGGAGGAGATTGGGGGGTATTGTGGTGCCATCACATGTATCAAAGTATAGTTGTAGCAAAGGTAATGCGGTGACTCGCAGGTAACTGATACCCCATAAGAGCCGGCTTCTGGTCTGTGAACTAGAAAACAGCGTGAATTTGATATCAATCAAAGTCACATTGAAAACAATCAGCTGATATGATGATATACCTGGCGCAGACCGCAGGAGGGGCCGGAGGAAGAGGTTACTGACATGCCGCTGGTATCAGACGTGGTGTGGGATCCATTATCACATCTCCCCTTCAGAGGATGTCACCTGCCATTTTACACTACTCAGGGTATTGATCATTTTGCACCACATTTAGAGGAAATTCCGCCCAAGGTGACACTAGAAAACACTAGAGAACGGAAATGACTTAATCTTCTCTTTTTCAAACGAGCTCTTAGACGAGCTAATTTAATCCCTGGACTAAACAAATTAGAGTTAGGATGTATCGTGTGCCCTGCCAAGTCCTAATGGCTTCATAGCTTCTGAAACGCCATGTGACAATGAGAAAGTCCCTCAGCAATCCCTCCTAATGCATCTGAAAAGTCAGGTTAGTAGTTCTCTCAACCCATTAGTCATACAACATTATGTAATGGATAAGCCATGTATAAATAGAAACACGAGGCAACCAGTGTGTTAATGTACTGCAAACACAATGACAAATGTTTACCTAAAGTAGCAACATACAGTTTATTTTAGTATATGTCAGCATACAATTAAAGGATGCCAGTCAGAGAATGAAATATGACAAAGATTACAATGACAACAACAATTCAGTTTTTTTATTCTATTGGGTCACTGTATTTTTTTCTAGTCCAGTGTTTTCTAGTTTTCTAGTAATTATTGTAGGAAGCTTATAGGCTGCAAATGATTATTATTTTATTATTAATAACACTTTTTTCACTAAGACATATATAAGACATACATATTTCTATATTAAAGTATATATATACAGTACACACACACACACACATATATATATATATATATTTTTTTTTCCCACATTGCTTAAATCATCTTGTACTCACTAGGCTGACAGCCACTGCTCTATGAATGTACAGCTGGTGAAGTGTTTAGTCTCCAGTCTCTCCTGTGCTCATCAGTGTATTATACATAGCCTACTGGTCATGGTCAAGGGTGGAATTGACATTTACGCTTGTTACTGTAACTGAGTAGCGTTTTTGTGTAGTTTCACCTTACCTTTTACCTGAGTGTTTTTTGAAGTCAGTAATTTTACTTTTACTTAAATACGTTTTGAGTAATGTATTGTAGCTACTTCACTACATTTTGAATGGCTTCCGTTACAATTTTTATAAGCTCTCCATAAGCATCATGGGAAACTGGACAGTCGGAAATTAGGCCTCAAACCTGCTGAAGCATATGGAGGATGTTACGTTAGCTAACTGTAACATTAAATGCTGAAATTTATCCAATAGCTTAGTTAACATTAGCCAAAAAGTCATCCATCTACACAGTATTATTGGTTTGTTTTGGTTGTTGTCTAGTTCGCTAGCCTTGCTAGCTAGTTGGATAGCTAGTAGCAAAAGAAACATCAGAGGAGTAATGTTAATGAATAATGGAGATGGTCATTTTCAGTTGTTTTTTTTAATCACAGATTGAATAGTGACACGAATATCATATTCTTAATGACATAGCTCAATAGACTAACAACGTGCAATGTCACATTTTCTCCTCCTGTCGGGAGCGTATCTATGTTCCCAGGGTCATATGTTCCCCAGTTCAATATTCTGTTAACACACATTAACCCTCCTATTGTGTTCGGGTCAAATTTGACCCGTTTCAAGTTAAAATATTTCATAAATATTATCCAGTTTTTTTTATTGGAACAAGGCTTCAAAACAGCTATATAAACACAACAAAACCAATGGTTATCATTTTATTTGATTTTGAAGGTCTCTAAAAAAAAATTGTTACATCTGTGGTGTTCCGGGTCAAATCTGACCCGGCAGAGAATATTAAAGAGTCTGGGTGGTTCTGTGGATAAAATTTTACTCAAACTTGACTCAAACTCTTGGGTTGGGTTTGATCCACAAAACTACCCAGAACGTTTTATTGCTGCATGCCATACTATTAAAAACCAATGTTCTCTGTGGGAAGGATTTTACCCGATTTTTGATTATTTGATTTGATGAGATTTTCAACAGCAAGGTAAATGTGGACCACAAAATAAAAAAAGTAAATGTAGATTTTGTGGTTATCTGTGTGTGTGTGTGTGTGTGTGTGTGTGTGTGTGTGTGTGTGTGTGTGTGTGTGTGTGTGTGTAGGGCAGTGGCATGCACTTTGTGAGGGGCACTTGATTTTGAAGTCACACTTGAAATAAATGTGTATCATGAATATCAAGACGATGTTGTTTACTTTACAACTTTATTCACAAAACCGTATTCCACTTTTCGTTCCACTGGCATATGCTATTACAGTTTTTCTCGATCGCTTACACACTAAAACTGGGCCTACTAACTAAACATCCCAAACCATGACGCCATCTACCAAAAGACAAACCCATTTGCCAAAACTATAAACACTATTCCCCTGTTTTCACACATGATTCACATTTGTTGAACTTTTTGTGACACTTTTTGTGGCACTGGTATTCAATATCGTTAACTCAAGTCATCACAGCTCAAACCCAATTAACACACAATTCCCCAGGTGCAAACACTAAGAGTCAGAATTGTTCACACACCAATCAGAACCTCAGGATAAATATATATATATATATATATAGATATATAGATAGATAGATAGATAGATAGATAGATAGATAGATAGATAGATAGATAGATAGATAAAAGGGCCATGGGTCAGTTCACTTGTTTTGGAACAATGGATCCACAAAGACCTGAAGGTAGAGGAAGAGGACACAGGAGAGGAGGTGGAAGAGGAGGAAGAAGGGCAAGGGCAAGGAGACAAATAGTTTCTGATGAGATTCTAAAATTGGGATGCTGAGGCAGAATAAATGTTATTTATTTCTTTATCTACAAACTGTTTTTTTTTTTAATTGGTTTATATTGGTAAATACATGGAAATTATTTTTACTGTATTCTACGTTCTTTATCAGTTGCATATTTTTACAGTACATTTACTTTTTCACTCAATTTCAGTTTATTTTACTACAGTACATTGAGGAATTAAAAATGTTGAAAATGTATACAATGTATATGTATGTGTAATGGCTACTTTGTAGTGTGTGTGTATTTGATGGCTTTTGTGTGATGTCTGAAGGCAAAGTTTGGGTAAAGGTTTAGGTAAAGCTAAAGCCTAATTAGATTTGGTTTTCCTGAAGAAGCAGATCTCTAATGTTTTGCTGTCAATGTGTAAAAGTCCAGAACGCTATGAAGCCTGCCAGAAACTTACTTAATATTTTAACATAGTGTTTGTTGTAATTATGTCTTTTTTATGAATTAAGTCTTCATTTATTGCCAAAATTATAAACAAAATTACATAGTGGCAGCCATTTTACATGCAGTAAGAAAAAAAGAATATACTTAGAACCTAATTACGTAGGGTAAGTTAATCTTAAATATTATATTATAGAAATATTACTGTTACCATTTACAAAAGATGAAGTATTTTGGTATGAAAAGCCGCATTTTAATTTAACCAGCCTGTAAAGTTAGAGTTATGATGATTTTAATAGTGGATAGACCTCCTGCCTCCATAGACATCATGCATTAGGAGACGCGGCTGCCCGTACCAATACGCTGACGCACAAGATTCAACCGTGAGGTAATGGAGCGAACAAAATGTAGTCTGGCTACAATTGTAAATGTGTTTTATTCTATTGAGTGGTAAAGGTAAAGAAAAATATCTGACACATCCTTTGTTTTAAGTTAACCTTTGCAAAGTAGCTACTGACTGGAGGTCAGCCACCACTGACACACTTCCAGAGATCGCTCCACAGACACTTGTACCGAAGGCTGATGTCTGTGGGGGTTCGGGGATGGTAGGCAGTGAACCAAACCACTGTGAGGCGTATGGGGGGGACGCAATGTTTCCAAACTTAAAAACATATTGTTTTGCGTCTAAAATTTGCACAAGTGCTTTCAATGCATATTATTATATTATTTAAAATTATATAATTATGTTTACAATGATATATTGAGGGGGACAACTCTCTGTTTTTCCCAGGAAGAGGGGGTCCGGTCCCCCCTGTCCCCCCCGTAATTTCCGCCCATGCCCGGATGTTTGAAATGTCTAGAGACACCCCTGGTGCATGCTATGTGCCCTTTTTTAATTTTTTTTCGAAAGTCTCTGCATGCCACTGTTCTATTGTAACAATATCACTGCATTGGTATTTGGACATTTCAGCAGTGAGATGTCAGTCACAGCTAAAAACAGAAAGAGGTGTTCAAACAACAATCAACTATAGATAAATGCAGAAAAAATAAATTAGCATATGCTACTTGGAGGCTAAATTAGATTAGATTAAATTAGATACTTAAGTCATGATGTCATGCTTTTTATATCAGTTAGAAGACAGATGTGAAGTGTGAGAGTTAGACTGAAAAACATGTATACTAGGCTAGTTTTCACCTAAGGAAGCATTAAGCTGTGACCTTTGGTGATTCCATGACTCCAACCATTTGATAAATTCCCTCAAGTGTAGGCCTATTATACTGAGAGCCATACGGCAGTGCTGGGGAACTGACGAGTTTCCACAATAGCCCATGTCATATTAAGCGAATACAGAGCTGGGGAACATCTTTTTCAGGTTCCTATTATGTGCTATATAGAGCTGGGGAACATAGGACCCTGGGAACATAGGACCCTGGGAGAGCACATATGTAGAACTGGGGAACACAGGACCCTGGGAACATAGGACCCTTTGTTATGTTCCCATTATGTGCCATATAAATCTGGGGAACATAGGACCCTGGGAACATAGGAATGACTCCCTCCTGGCCTGCAACAATGTCTATTATGAAAGCGGCTCAGGAAGTTGTGCAGTGACTACATTTTAAAGAGTTATTTTTAACTTTCACTTGAACCTGTAATTGCCAACATGGTCCCATAAAATTGCAGGAAACGAGGACAAACTGAAATGCTGAATTATAATTATGAATTATGTGACGTTGAAGGCTCCTCCACCATGGAAGGATTATGTGACAATAGTATGAATTGGAAATGCCATTTTCACTGCTTTGTCACATGAAACGGTGAGCTAACGGTTAAGTTTAGGCAAGTGAACAAGGTTGTGGTAGGCAACTACAACTTTGGTGAAGGTTAGGGTTAGGGTTAGGTTTTGGGTCAGGGTTAAATTTAAAAAAAGCTTTTGCTAAAACTTCACTCGCAGTGGAAATCTGGGAACTGAATCCGGGTTGTTGGAGTTGAAGGCAAAAATTTACGCCCATCCACCACCTCCACCTCCACCTCCGCGCCAGTTCAATGTACTGCCTGCTTCTAGTTGTGTCTCCATGTCATCCTTTTGTGGTGGGGGAAACATATTTTTCGTGCACGGAGAATGAATTTTCAATTGAAGACATTGTGCACATTCCACAAAATATCAGGCGACTGGGCTCATAATTTCTCTTCTATTTCGGTAAAATTTCAACAAAGCAACAGCACTTCTACTTAAGTGGGATATTTTGGTTTTCTTTCCACCCCTAGTCATGGGTGATGCGGTGATTTTTCAGAATATACAGTAAATGGTCATATGTTACAGTAATTTGATATCTATGGAACACCCTCACCTCCACCTCCCTCCGCCTTTCGCCTTGGGCCAGAATTCACAAATAGACGCTTCACACCTCAGCCTCCTCCAAATGTCACTGTCTGACAATTTTAAGTAGCTTTCCGTATCTTTTTTCTGAACCGAGCTGACACCTGTCGTCTTGATTAAAGAAATAAATCAGCCTCTCATATTCTAAAAATATGCGGAGAGAATGTAACTGCCGCTTCCAAGATCTATAATTAATGTGGTCACATCCACCGCGGGAAGAGGAAATCTGATGTTCCCTCTCCTCTCCCTCGCTCCGGCGCGGTCCTCGGCAACCCAATAATCCCTGAGAGAACAAAGCGAGCTGTGAAAGCATAAATATAACCGTAGTATCAAAACTTTCAAATCTCGGCCATTACTGTTCTGACAGCTGCCTACACTAATTAGCCATCAAAGCTGTCTCGCTCTTCCGACAACAGCTACTACCGGTTCAATATCATCACCGCTGTCACAATGCGTTTGCGTGTGCCGTGTACGTGTTTATGCCTCTTCACCATGGGCGATATGCAGGTACATTAAAAAAAAAAGGAATAATCATAACAATTATCCACCTTTGCTTTTCCACCTCTAAATCACCGAGGTTTACGTGGGCGTTCAATTTTTGGACAGTCAGCATGTAGCGAGTGTAACGCGAACGGGGAAAAGAGCTATCATGTACTCACGATAAACTGTTATATTTAGCATTAATACAGCACATGGTTTTTGTTGGGTCTTCTGTGGCAACGGTGATATGGGTATAACCGCTCTCTTTGTCATGGATTATTAATCAGCACTTGTGAATCGCCGTCAGCCCTCGAAAGGCTAGAGCATATTATTTGTTTGCTTTGATTTTTATCTAAGCGTCTCCCCGCTGTGACAGGTAGAGCGTATCCCTTACGTTTTTGTCGGCGATGATAAAGAATGGCCCATTTAATCCCAGTCATCCCGGGTAAACGGAAGAGGAAGACAAACGACGCCGGGCCTCCGTCACTCTCGTCTCGTTTGCCGGGGTACAGGTGGTGATTTACCTAACTCGATTTGGTCATTAGGACCCCCCCCCCCTCCGGTGGTCTCGTCGCCCGGCCAGCTCGCGGGCCGCGGGGGGGGGGGGGGGAACGCTGCATTAAATCAGCAGCGACTCAGCTGTTCGGCTTCCTGAACTCATACCGCCACTCAGCTAACCCTCTCATCTAAAGAACTGTCACTACCTATTAATATGGCCCGCAGACAATCTGATCAATTATGTAAATAGTGAATAATAGATTCAATTCGGCATGAATATCTCATAAGAACGTCACATTGACAGAGCGTCTCTTTTGTCGCTACTGTACTCGGTTTTTGTACGATCAAAAGCTCATAAAACGGTTTTAGATGGTAACCTTTGATTTCTCCAATTTGATTTGACTGCAGTACAGCTGCCAGCAGTCATAATAGGCATTTTAACAGTGTTTGTTATTGCCTTCTAAGTAATGAATTTTCCAAAGGTGATTCCACAGTTGTCTAAAGTCTATGTTCAGCTTGTTTGTGGACTGGGTGAGCTCCAGCTCTGTCACAATGTCAGACTACAGACAGCAGCTATTGCAATTAATAGACGACGCTAATGTTCCCCTTGGCCCTCTATTATTCTCACACATGTCCCCCAGGCTTCATACTTTTATACTTGGCACCTTAAAATGTGTTGACAAATCAACTTAGGAGAGCTTAATGGCTCACAACAAGATAATGTCAAACACACTGAAAAGAAATAGGAGTTCCGAAAGGGTGTTGCTTTACTTTTTCCGTAAAGAAGAGCTCACATTTGAGGATTAAAAGTTCTGAAAGTAGCATCGGGCCCATTCTGGGGTTCGACCAGTATGGGTTTACGATACCAAAGTCTTTGATTGAAGCTGCAGATTTATTTGACTATTTTCATGCAAACAAAAAAAAACAACAAATTACTAGTATTCTGTGTTTACTGTGTGGAAAAGCCTCTTATACAGCAATTAGACCACGGGACACTTAACGTCTCACTGAAACCCCGGATGATAATAATAATAGTAATAATAATAATGATAACCCTCAAACAAATACACCAGGCTAACCCTAGCTCATTCTTTTTATCCCTGTCACTATATTTATTCAAAATATGTAAATGGCAGCACACTGTTTAAAATAGAGAGCATTCAGCTTCCATAACGTTCAGAGCAAATGTTCACAGTATTTTATGTGTGACTCTGATAACAGGTATGATTATGATTAGATGAATGGCCTCAATGAATCACTGTCAGTGACATATTTAAGTTAATAATCAATCATCCCACTCACAGTGTACAGTTAACCCAATATTCCAGCTATAGACGTGTCTGGGATATTTCCATTTTATCTGGGATTCTGTCGCATATTCACATTTTATCCATTTACTGTTTGAGGTCTTCACAAGCTCAATATTACATTGTATCATAGCTATTAGGTCCAGGCCACCTCACTTCTGGAGTGAGGATGAAACTGAATTGTGAACGTCGTGAATATTCCTGGTTGTTTGGATGGCGATTTATTTAAGTTCCTCGTGGGAAAAAATGCAAGGCGGCGTGGTTTCTGCGAGCTACTGATTGAGTCGGGTCACAGTGGAAAGTTCTAAAGAGATTATATAATGCAGCCAAGAATCAAAAGTGTGTGATTCAACTCCAGCATCTTGCAATGCAGTTGTAACTAGCTTATTTGCTGGCTTATTCATTGGCAGGAGGACGCAGAAAGGCAGAAATTCTGTTTATTTCCGGATGCATGAATACAGGGATTTTCAACTAAAACCTTGACCGGGATATGAGTCAGTATGTGGAATATTGTGTGCCTGTAAATGTAGCCAGTGATGCTTTGTCAGTGGATTTACAGTAAAAAAAAAAAAATTGGGTACTTTCTAGGAATTAGCCAGTACTTTCTTGAAATGCCAGTGAGTTTTGAAAGCCAGAAATCTCAGCACCTGGTGAAGTAAACGTTGAGTCATTGCTACTGAACAAGGCTATCAACCCCTGCAGATAATTGATGGTCATCTTGTGGGCAGTAAAAATCTTACCCATTGCCCCTTTAAATACTGGGTACATACAGGTATGCATGCGTTGGGCATCCTGAAATACCTTCATCTCTGCTGAATATGCATCAGTGTATTACCGTCTAATTTTCTCAGATATCAAGGTGGAACGGGACTGTAAAATAATTAAAGCTTTGTTTGCTCCAATGGAATTACCTTGTTATTAGCATATCCTTTTAAATCCACAGCTAGATTAAAAACAAATCCAGGCAAAATTTGCAACTTCAGGAGAAAAATCTATATTTGATTCTTATTTATTTATTTTCAGCCAGTAAACTGGTGTTATGTTTATAGGTGCAATATCTGTTCAGTTTTGGGATGCCTATGGAGTATTAGAGCATGAATATTAGCTCACCAGAGGTCAGAGGTGTGTATGGGTTACTAACTAGTAACAAAAGGGACAACCATTTTTATAAAAATTAGCCATAAACAAAGGCAAAATAACATTTGAATCCCAAGAAAGCATGAATGAACATAAACCCTAATTATTATCTTTGGCATTTACCCTTGTATTCAGCTCTAAGGACGAGCAGAAGATCCCATAAAGGTGCTGAGATGTTCTTCTTTACTCACAGTGCACACTTTGACAGCAGTTTCTGAAAGACTAAAAACTACCACAACCCAATGTAAGATGACACCGTGCTCATTTGCTTCGGAGGTGAGGAATACTCACGGCCAAGGTGCTGAATGGCCTTGGCAGTTGTTTCCCCCGGGGACGAGAGAATTAATAGCTGACCTTTACTTTATATCCTCTACTGCTTTCTCTTTGTTTCCCAGGCATGTATTTACTCTTATTTTCGATTCTACTGTACACTGCTGATCTGCTGAGAAACGTCATCGCGTTGCATCTAGTTCTATGATAGAAGTATATTCAAATGAGCCTTCCACTACAATCCCATCACCGGTTCATTTGACAGAACAGACTCTGCCGGAGTGGCTTGGCTGTGATGTTCTTGTGTGACTATGTACCTTAATGGATAAGAGCTACAAAGCCCCTGTGATTGATCTTTTCTTCGCTATCCTGTTGGGAGCTTGGCTACTGACGGCCAACCCCTGGACCATAATGCTCCTGTCACTCACGACGCTGATTCAATTTACTCTCATTTCCTTGCGTCTGGATTCCACCGGCGTAAAAAAAGGGGATCACACAGCGGGATCAGGCATAAAGGAAACATGCTCCAACCCGCCTATATAATCACAATATCAGCTGGGGGAAAGAAAAAAAAACTGATTTCCATGAAGTGACATGACATGACGCGGTAATACATGGCATTGCATGGCAGTTCTGTCACTCTGGTAAGCATCTGGAATATCATGATGGGCGATAAAATCATCCTCTGAAACCCATTTTCAATCGGGGGTTATCAGGACATCGTGGCATTCAGTTCTGATGCACCGCACCGTGTCGAACACTGAGCTGTACCTGTAAATATTTAACCGCGCCGTTTGCTCTTACTGTCAATATTTTATTGATGCCAAAGTGATGAAAGGTGTGGCAGGCTTGATCTTCAAATGGGCCACCGAGTGCCGGTCGGGGTGAAACCGAGGGCACCAGCTGGGGCAACCGCTAACGCCGACCGTTTTTTTTGTTCTTTCACGAAAACGCATGTATTATTCATTCCATGCATTGCACCGAGCGCCCTCGTGGCATGTAGCTGCTGCCATGCCAAAGACACACAGCCACACCTTCATCACCGGGCTCTTCAATCCTCCCTCACTGTCCGGCGATCTTGCCTACGGGTTCGAAAATAAATCCGCTGTAGGTGGAGATGATTCAACGTCTTTGTTTTTCAATCGAAACTTCAGTTCACCTCTTTGCCCTACTGGTATTTTTCTCTCCAAAAAAAATTCATACCCACTTAGCTAAAGAGGTTTCATTACGGCCTCATCTAGGAAATAGTTTGCCCTTTAAAAAGAGAACTAGTGCCGGAGTGGATGAAGGGGTGCTAAAATATGCTTCCCATCCCTCGCCTCCTGTTTCGCCGACCACGGGAGCATTTGCATAATATTTCTCTAGCCAATCTGGGGCTGGTGATGAGTCGGAGGTCCTGCCTCGTGAAGAATATGGCAAGTGAAGTGTGAAATAAAGCGGCGGACGGGACCTTGTTCTTTCGCGGCGTGGGGGGGGGGGGGGGAGGCAGACGGAGATTACGAACAAGAGGAGCGAGAACGCGCGCGAGCCGCTAATTGTCATGATGGTAACAGGGGCGCGGGCAAGAGTAAACATGAAGGCATGAGTTTCTGCCCTTGAAACATAAGAAAGAAATGAGAATTGATTTCAGGTCTGAGTTCGCCGCTTAATCGCGAACGCATTCCCACCGAGGGGGAGAAATGTCATCAGGTGTGCGCCGCTGTATGACGCCACTGTAAGACTCACGGGGATTACTGCAAACAATAAGTGAGAAGATTAAATTTAAAGAGGGCGATTACATTTAAACTGCATGTCGTCTTTGAAAACGTAATTAATCCATTTAATGCACATGCCTCGCCTAGACATTGTCAGAGATGCTGCTGCACAAATAGTGGTGTAACAATATGTTTATCCAACTGAACCGCATTAAATGAGTCATGGGGGAAATACCGAAATCTCGGCATAGTTGCACTGTGTGGTGTGAATTCCGTGATTCATGCCGGAGGATCATGTACTACTAAGTCATTAATCATATCAGCAATTAGCTGCAGCCTCCTCAACTTAACCGGCGTACTTGAACTCATTCAGAAAGTGAGAGCATTGTCTGGGTAAGTGGAAAAGTCGGCAGGAGTTCTATAGGCGAAATGTATACAGGAGCGGGAAAGTAGAAAGAGGTGAGGAGCGTGGTTGCCGTTCGCTGTATTTCCGACACAGTATTAGTTCAAATTAGATGTCATAATACTGCAGAGAGGGGGTGGGGAATATGGAGAGAGCGAAAAGTCTTATGATGACTCAGGAGCCATTAAGCGATTAGGCCACATACGTTCGCCGTGAATGGAAATTATGATCCCCCGTCATTTGTTCCTCGAGTCGAGAGGCAGGGGTAGAGATTTTCCAACAATGGCTAAGTGAGAGAGCCCCCTCGGAGAGACGCGGCTCTGTAATTAGAGAGTCGCTGGTATCAATCACCCCGCTGTGGCAGGCTAATTTTTTATCATCAATTACCTTGAACATTTTGGACGCTGATCAGACGAGACCCGTCTTAAAACCCGCTGCCGAGCTGTCATTGACACTAATGGAATTTTAAATCTTCCCTCACAGTGGAGTTCTACTTAAGTGCAAGTCCCAATTACGGGGAGGGTAATTTAGATAATCTCCAAGGAGGCGGCGATAGGCTGCAATCAATATCAAAATATGTGCCCTGTTTAGGAGCGAGCAGTTTACTTCACTTCTGACACACCAGGTCGCCGCTTTGGAATTCAAAGCAAACCACAAAACGGACAGGTCGCCTCTCTCTACCTTGGAAAAGATCGAATCTACTATGCTGTTACTGTTTCTGTTCTTGTTTTTTTTACATTATACCTTAAGGCAAGGAATCAACCATATAATGAAGACTGAAGGTGGCTATTGCCATATGATAATAACAAAAGAAACCATTTTCTCAGACTGTTTTTTAAATGAATTTAACCAAGATATATATAATGTATAACTTTTGGGATTTGACGTTTGATAGATCGGTTTGGTTGCCGTTTCATTCCTCTTATTTCTCAACATGACAAGCTACTGTAGAGCAGTACTCCATGAATAGAAGCCGTATCATCTCTCATCTCTATTTCTGTTCACCTCTTAAATTTTACATTAGACTCTTTTGACTTATGAATGGCTCTCCCTCTCCCAACAGATTTGGACCTTTTTTCTAATCGATAACTTCGGACAATACAACGAGTCTGCTTCTCTCTGCAATGCTGAGCTTTTAATGAGTGCCTCCAACCCTGTTTTGCTCTCCCAAACTCGGTGTATAACATGCTTTGAAAAGTTCAAATAGATTAACTTCTATTAAAACTCCCATAGCTTGACCTGTTCTTCAAGGTGCACACACACACACACATTGCCAAAACCGACAAAAATGAGTCTGGATTTCAAAGCAGTTCTGTGTGGGTAAGGCAGGCGAATAGAAAAGGAATGGATTTTTCTGTGTGAGAGAGATGGCATTCACATCCAGGAGGGGATCATCAGCTATGTTTACATGCACAGAGTAACCGGGCTATTGGCTTTCCTCCAGTTAAGGTCTCCTTCAGGTTAAGCTGTTTACATGAACTTTTGATAACCTCTGATTAAGTCTCCCTGTTGCCCTGAATAAACCAGTTAACAGAATATTTCCCCTCCCTTACTTCTAATACAGTGGAAAGAATTGATGATCACAGTAGTAATTGTTATACCACGCACTGCTCGCCGCTATGTTTTTTGTTGACATCAGAATGTACCCATAATGCTGTGTGAGTCTGAGTTTATGCATAAATCAATAGTATAAGGGGTAAAATGTTTGCAAAAGCCCCTAGTTTGCATTTAGAAATGTAATTTAATTGTAAACTTGTCCTCTTTCATATGAATTCCAGCTATCTTAAATTTTTCTATTGTTTGCCTGGCCTACACTACAAAAATACATCTATCTTAACAAGTAATTTTGTGTTATATTCAGTGACTCTTATTTATATGAGTTCCTGTTGCTGTGGCGTTTCTGCACTGCACCTCCCACAGATCACCTGTCAATCAAGCAGTATGGGCGGAGCTTGGATTTTCTGTTGATGCCGTTTGAGTTTCTCTTTTCTTTGTCTGTTCATCCATGGTGGCTATCGCTGCTCATGCTGACTACCCAGTTCTTCTTCTTTCATGAAGCTTTCATGAAGTCTAATCACTAAAAAGGACATTTATTGATAAGACAATATTGCAGATTATTACTTTACGAGTGAAAAATTCTGCCCACGGGGTGAGAAAATCCCACCTGTTTCCAATGCAGTATCACTTGTTTCAGGAATTTTACAGAAACAAATGTGCATTATCTTAAAACAAGGCAGATCACTCCTCTGGAATCAATACAATGACACTTGAAGATTCAAGGAAATTCCTGACACAAGCTGATTTGCATTGGAAACAAGTGAGATTATCCCAGCATCATCCCCGTAGGCATTTGTCTGTGTAGATGCACAATGAGCAGGGTTGAATGGTGATTGCGAACAGTGCGAGAGGGGGGATGGAAAGGGGGGGGGGGGGGGGGGGGGGGGGGGGGTCCCCACAGAACAGTCTGCCCTGCGGCTAAACCCAGCCGCGCCAACAGGAATGAATTCTGTCCTGATCTTCTCCTTATCTGAACCATTTGGATGGATGAAAGACAAATTCTCTCCTTTATGCATGTGCACCTCAATTCACAAAGTCAACACCAATTTGTTTAGGTTGTTAATTAAAAACACACACACACACACGCACACACACACACACACCCCTGTTCACCCTCTATGGAGCAGAATTCATACCTGATCACAATGTTGAGTCCCAGCTCGCCGGTTTCTGGGTTTGGGAGAGACATATTCACCGTTAAAGACCATAGAAATACCGTATAAATTCTTTAATTTAGTGTTGTTCCCCTTTAAGTTACAGTAGAACTCCTTTTGAATGTGTTCCCATTAGCAAAGGTCGCCACCATCATTATGCTGTACAGACCCTGCTAATTACTTTTGGAACTGTGAAATTAATCATGAATTGAAGATGCCACAAATTAATTCCTCACTCGCACTAAAGACTTTACACATTTCTCCCATACTTGGTAACACATCATATCAATTGCCATTACGCTGGTAACGCCGAGTGGTGCTTCACCCAAGTGGGATGCTGAGTGCTGTCTAAATTACACACACACACACACACACACAGAGAAAGTTGTCCCCCATAAAGCGCACTCTGCCTTGTGTATCAAGAGTATCCGTGAAAGCCGGAATATTGAACCGGCGGCCCTGCCTTGACAACACACCTCCTCTACACCTCTAATGTGTAAGTGCATCATTTAGCAAGACCTCGGGCCATAAATTAAACGCCTGGATATTGCTGAAATCACAGTTCCATCTGTGGGAGGAATATCTCACGCCGGGACAGGCGGAGAGGAGAGAATGTCCCAGACCTGCAGAATCTCTCCAAAACTGTGCTGAGTATCAGGTTAGCAGCGGCACAGCAATCAATGCCGGGGGTAGCTCTCACAGGTGGAGTGCGGGAGAAAATAGCTACAGTAGTACAGTTACAATCTCGCTCCAAACGTCCGAAGATATTACTATACCATTCGTGCGCGCTATCATAATCTCCATTATTCTATTAATGGAGACTTGGGCTGACTTCTGATTAAAATGTCAGCGCCACGAAGGCAAAACCTCCCCGTGACCTCCCTGAATTTGAATTAATGAGATATTTAGACTGTGTTTTCTTTCCCCACTGCCCCGAGGGCTACATGATTATCCTAAGCTGTAGAGTACATCTGTGTCTATTAATTTTCATCTGACACTAAGTAGGCAAGCACATATTCAGCAGACACCCTGACCACACGTAGCGGAGCTTTGAACTCGCCTGCTGCGGGTCAACAAGTCAGTTTGGTGTATTTGAAGTGCTCCCCAACTGATGGCCACTTTGACATTTCTGCTCCCTGAGCCGGAAGAAGGAGCTTCTAGTTGGGTTAATTAAGAAAATGTCTTGTCACCGGATGAGGATTGCATTGCTCGGCTGTCATACTGTATGTTCTTAATTCACAATAGCGTGCTGAACTACCGATATGGGAGAATAGCTTGTAAAGCGTTGCGAATACATCCTGGGAAACTTTTCATTTGTGTTTTACACCACAGACAGTGGTATTGTAGACTATTACAACAAATTAATGTTGAGGTAATTTTACGGCCAAGATGTCTGTCCAACATCTGTCGACTCCATTGGAAACCTCGGCGCATGCCTGTCTCCTCCCCGGCCCTTACAGAAATCGCAAATCATCTGTAATAGGCCCACCAAAAGGAATCCATCACAAGATGACATCATAAATTTATTCCTTGGAAGAGGTGACATCATTAACTCCTCCATTTGTCTTCCTGCAGCAATCCTCCTGCATAATAAGCCAGCCAGACACATAGGAATTTAGGCCCCGATCTGTAATCAGAGAATAGGCCACTTTCAAATCCTTCAGATTCTATCATTGGTGCCTTTAACACATTGCTTCTGAGGAGGGTTAGTGATTTAGAGGCTTGAATTCATTCTCACAATGTTGATTACTTTCATCGCACTATATGCCTTTACTGTAGGCTCCATTGCCTTAAACCAGTGGTTCTCAACGCGGGGTCCGGGGACCACCAGAGGTCCTTGAAGGGGTTCCAGGGGGTCCCCAGCAAATTGATGAATTGTTAAACTTCACCGTTATTTCATTTAGAAGAAGTTAACATATAACATTAAGAAGTTAACATAGAATGTAGAAGAATGACTGTTTTCATCATAGTTTCACTGTTATCTCTCTACCTGCAATACAGATAGTCATGGAATTCTGGACAAAATCATATCTAAAAATAAAAATATTCTCCGATTTGGGTCCGAGAGACAAAATTATGAGACAATATTAATTATAGTTATAGATGTTATAACTTTTTTTCTAACAAACTTACAAAGTGCTGAAAATAAAAGGAATGAAACAATCATTTGCGGCTCGATGGCTCCATTAAAGCCTGCACAGACGAACAGGAACAGTACAAGACTAAGTAAGAATAATATTACTGTAACAAAGCAAATTTACATAGGAATAATAGCACTATACAGACTTGAAAGTTCAGCTGCCATTAAGTACACCATCAAATTGAAGCAAAAAGGACAGATAGTGCTGAGATTCAAAAATCATTTTGGGCATCATTTCAGCACAAGCGATGTCATGGGTAGCCCCAAAATTACCAAATGGTTGCAGGTGAGAAAAAGTCCACTGGCACCCAATGACATTACCACTTCACCAATGCAAAGTCACTGCACCAACATGAAAATAGGGCGCTAAGTTGTAGCCTTAGAAGAGTCAGCTCATTTACAGTTTTTTGTTTTGTTAGCTAGCTAATCAGCCAACAAGCTATCTTGGCAAAGCAACTAATGCTACTCTTCATAGTCTGTAACTATAGCCAAACCTAGGTCCTAGCCACCTAATGTTTGCAATTGCACAAATCATATCTGTTCACAAGACAGTGATGGTTAGCTGACCAGATACTATGGTTAGCTAGTCAGTTACGAAAATGATCAGTCCTCAGCTAAAAAAGCACAATAATGAACCATGTCTATTCAGTATTGTTGAGACGGACGAGTTGTAAGTTCAAAACGTAATCAGCTGTTGTTCCCCATGACATTCTACACTTTAAGATGTAGAAGACTACCACATTGTAATGGAAAGACATGCCACGAAAGGTTAATAAGGAGCTTGTGACCGGAAGGTCGTCGGTTCAATCCCCCGGACCGGCAGGATAAATCTGGGTGGGGAAAGTAAAAAGCAGCGCTTGCCCCTCCCTCATTACCACCACTGAGGTGCCCTTGAGCAAGGCCCTTAACCCCAACCGCTCCAGTGGAGCTGCTCAGTGGCAGCAGATCAGACTGGGGTTGTACTGGTCAGCTTCCAGGTGTGAATGTGTGTGGATGTGATCAGGGCGTTCCTGAAAAAGAGAGCATTGCTCTCCGTTAAACTCCCCCTGAATAAATAAAGGTGAAAAAAATAAATAAAAGAGGGCTACCACCAACCAAATAGGCTGTTCATGGAGCTAGTGAGCGAGACCATACTCAATGCAGAGCTTTTCTCTCCTCTGTATTTTGTGCAACAAGCAAATTCCTGTGTCATGTAAAATGCAGCGGTTCATCCATTTCTGAAGGAGCTACAACAGCGCTGTGTTTTTATGCTGACTTTGCTTGCCCTTCAGTAAATCACACGGCCCTGATACCTATAACAGCCCTGGATGTCCAGTGTGTGTGTGTATGTGTGAGGGAGAGAGTACTTATTCTAAGTCGCTCTGGATAAGAGCACCAGCTAAATGTCTAAAATGTAAAAGTAAGTGTGTGTGTGTGGGGGGAGGGCACTCACTGAAAGTTACTCTGAATAAAGGCACTTAATAAATGCCTCAAATGTTAAATGTAAGTGTGTGTGTGCATGTGCTTGTTATTGCTATACCCATCATCCTTCTCTTAATCATCTAGTATCCATACCAAGGGAAGTGTAGCATGCCTTGTTTGCTTTGATCTGCAAAACTCTCACGAGAACATTTTTTATTGAGAGGTAGAAAATCCATACAAGGAATGTAACTTCCCCCCCATTCAATCAAAAAACATTTTTGGAACAGTGAAGTTATACAATCCTGGCCCCTTTGTCTATTGATTTCCCTGTGGATACCAACACAGTTAATTTAATACAGTTCATTTTTCCGAAGTGAGAGAGAAAGGGAGCGAGATGAAGAACAAGAGAGAGAAAGAGTATACTCCAGTCAGTTGCAATAAGTTTTCCAGTCACATACTGTGTATGATGGCAGCCGCTAGTAGTTTGATATAATACAAGACTCCCTTTCAAACACACTGTTACAGTACTTTATGTGTCATTGCTAAAATGGTGTCGACGTGATTTTAATGGTCTTATAACAATGACATTTTTGTTTCCATTTGACTGAGGCCTTGAACGCTGCAAAGTTGAGAATAGTTTGAAGTTGAATATACAATGACTACAAAAACACTGAGTTTAGGGCTGCATGCAGTTCTCCAAAGGCAACAGATTTGGCTTCTTTTGGTTCCTGTCTGCTAAATCCGAGAAGGCAAAAGCACAAGACAGGCCTGGATTAATAGCTTAGAGTGAAAGAGGAGCTGGAACAACCAAGTAACTTGATCCATTTACCTGTCTGGCTCACATTGAAAGAGGCAAAAAACTGGCAGCCAACAAATCCCAACTGTGTTTTACATGAGTGATGGGGGGAGCATTAAATCAATCTTACCTTGCTTTATTCTCTAACTAGCTGCGAAACCCTATTTTCATGTTCTCTATGTATGCTGAAGGCTGGCATGTCTATACAAAGACCATAATTAATTGTTTAAAAACACAAGAATGATCACTAATTGTGATATTCATCAGTTAGCAGTTTATTTAAACTGTTAAATGTAAAAACTGTTAAGTGTACTTTTTGTTCTTATTTAGAACGTTTGTTTTATTTCTATTACAGAAACATCCGTTATTATTTTATTGACTGTTATCTTCTGCACTGTTCTTATGCTCTGTGTTACTTGTATTTAACTTGAATGTGTCCCTATTGTATTATATATTGTACTGTACTGTGTTTTTACTGTTTTTTCTGTTACTCAATTTTTATTTTTATTTTGCACTGTCTTGTTATTAATTGCTGGAACGCCCTAATTTCCCTTCGGGGATGAATAAAGTACCTATCTATCTATTATTTGAATGTGATCTCAGTTTAACGCTGGCAACTGGACCATAAGCAAGCATAGCGTATAACATATTGCATACAGTTTATAGAAGCACCGCATATACAACAATATGCTATATAAAATCATTAAAAAAATGTAACTATATATTGCTATATATCCCTGTGTCACAGAAGTCCCTGCACACAAATTGACAAAGATCCCAGAAGTAACATGGAAGTACGTTCTCAGTTGTGTGGCATCCAGTGAATTTCATCTATACATGTTCTGGGCTGAAATAGAATCCAAGGAAACGGTAAAGCAGAGCTCACATGGTACCTTTATTTTTCTTCAAGTTAAAGAAGATGATTAACTGTGTTTCTGCCCACACAGTTAATCGTACAAAAAAATAAAATAGGTAGGAAAATAGGTATATGTTAACAATCAAGCAGACAAATGTCATACTACATCTCAACTTCACACAGAAGAATTGTTTATACCGAGGGGAACACTATTAAGAGCCAACTGGACAGTGTGGCATTCATTCTTTGCCTCTCTTTGTAACAAGTCTCTCTAGGCCCCCACCTCTTCTGGGTGTCTTGAAATGTTTAATACCTCAGAATCTCAAGGTGAAAACACTGTTTCGCTTACACAAAATGCATAGCCACTGGGCTTTTCTGTTCTCCATTTCTGATACTACTTCTATGTTCAGTCTTTAGTGCCCTTTTGTTTTCCCAATGCATGCTAAGCTGCAGGGGCACTTCAGCAAATACACCACTGCATGGATCAGGTAATGTAATCTTTTATATTATATGATTTTTCTGTATGAGGATGTTTAAATTCTGTACATCTTGCTTTGAAGCTACAGTGCGGAGGCCACACGGTCTGTTCCCCTCCCCTTCGCCTCTTGTGTGATGATGGAAAAGCTCTCTTTGGCTTGACTGATCCAGTTGTCAGGATATCCCCTCTCTTAAAATCTGTTAGCCAGGTCCAGTTTATTTATTTAGCATTTATTTAACCAGGTTAGTCCCATTGAGATCAAAGATCTCCTTTACAAGGGAGACCTGGCCAGTGAGTGACTCTATTTAGTAGTTGACATCATCACTGCAAATCCTGCATATTCGATTGTACTGGCTAATGGGTAGACTTTTCTTCAATGGAATAGGATGGTACGAATCTGCCTTTAAGAGGGAGTTTTATGTACAAGTTCCTACTGAAGGAGTCATTTTTTTGTGATTGTTACATCCAAAAAAATTGTGTTATAGCTTTAAGCTCTGGTTAAAGAAGATTTGATCATTGGGATATTTGGGTTGCCTAATCAGTCTCAGCTGGGTTGCCTGGGTGAGGGTGTATGAATGGCCCAAAGGCCCAAAACTCCTGCTGGGTGCTTAAGTTGACAGTAACCATTAGCCTGAATAGGTACTGAAGGCCAGAAGAACATTTTGGGCCCTACTTTGGTGAATCAGTGGTGCACGACGCAAAGCCAAGTCAACAGCACAAGGGGCATGGTGACTATGTTTGGTATATTCGTGGCCAGGGAGCGCAATGCATCTGCAGCACAGTTGGAAACGGGGTGGCATCTTCACGACCAATCAAATCACCTGTTTTCCTTCCCTTTAAAAGCAGTGCGCTCTACGCCACGGCACTCTGACAATTTGGTGATGGAAAACAACAGTCCAAAGCAAATCTGCCAAAACCTTCTCTCAAGAGGAAACTGATGTCCTTGTGCGGGAGGTGCAGAATTGCCACGAGCGTATATACGGCACCTTAAATTAAATTATCTTGGGAGGAGATAACACATTGGTTACCATTTTGCTCTGGTCCTAGGAGAACCATTGCTCAATGTAGGAAACAGGTCAATGATTAGGCAAAGAGCCAAACAAAAGTTGGTAGCAAACCTCAGGGAGTTTGGCTACAGGAGGGGAGCATCCACCAGCCAGTTCCTGAGGATGCGGCGGCCTCCACAATCCCCACTCCATGTGTCAGGGCGCATACTGACAGTTTCATGTTGGATGACAATCATTCATTATATGATGATACAGTATATATGTGTATACAGTTGAATGAATGAAAAATCTTGTATCTTACTTTTTACTGCTTGAGGAATTTACATCAAAGTAAAATCGGTCAACATATCATCATTGTAAGCTTTTGAATAGGTTCTATTCATGTGCGCATCACTTAGTAAAGCTACAGAAATAGCACAGAACACAACTGTGCCTTGCGTTGATTTGGTCTAAGCAGGTGGGTGGTGTAAACACAAATCCTGGTAATCCATGACACCTAAATTGCACTGCATCGCTGGATTGTAACTGACACAGCCCCTACTGTGCCTCTCCTCACACTTCAGCAGAGTCAAGTTCACTGCAAGTCACAAAAATACCAAACGGGCTAGAAAAGAAAAACGGCACAAAGCCCCTCCATGCGGCATCAAGAAAATAAAGCCCTTTGTCTTTTGTTTGTACTTCCAGGTGGGTCAAAGGCACCAAAACGCTTATTGTAAGTGGTGTACCTGATCTAAATGGTCACTCACTGTATTGTGTGGCTATCTGACACAGGGCCTTGTGCTGCTAGCTGGCTAGTTAGTTCGAGTGGCTAACGTTTTGTTACTCGTCTCCTGCTTGTTTTGTTACTCGTCTCCTGCTCCTGATTGTGTACGTTTTCTCTATCATAATGCCTGGTCTTTTGGTGGTCAATGGCATGGGAAATATAGGCATCCAGAGCGCTGCTTATTTATTGTTATTTTCAAAGTGCCTTCCTGCGCTTGTGCCTTCGGCTCCATCAACTGTGATGCTCAAGACAGAGGTACACCATGTCATCGTGAGCATTTTTATTATGTAATGGTTACGATTTTGAAGTGTAAAGTTGCTCGCTGATAGCTTGCTAGCTAACCTATAGATAGCTGCTTGATGCACTGGCTGGATGGGTTAGCTAGCACCCAGTCAGGGTTGCCAGGTTAGGCTAAATTTGCTAGCCCGTCCACCAAACTCTGAAACCAGCCCAAAATATACCTGCCACCATTTATTTTTATATCATTTTTTAGATTGAATGCCATTGAAAAGTTTGTGTTATTTGAAATTATATTTATTACTTAGAACTTCTGCTTCGACGATATGGAGTCATGAACAAAGTAAAAGAGAGAGGAGAGATAAAACAGCGTTTATCTTCAAAAAGATTCTGCATTTGTGATGTTAACTAAGACTAGGGATTTAAACCTTCCAAAGTAATCAATATAATCTAATCTCTCAAGTAACAAATGTAGTGGATTTACCTGGAGGAAAACTGATGTGGTCCTCGGTGTGTAGCCTCTCACTCACACACACAGTCTCTCTCTGTCTCACTCACACACACACACCAAGCTCCCCTCTCTTTCAGACCCAGCAGATTTTGAGTTTTTACATATAGACCACAGTGAAATTTACTTTCACTCTCAGATCGCAGCCGTGGCACATCCAAGAAGTAGCCCAAAAACCCATCACCCGCTGCATTTTTTTTTCTTTTTTTTTTACCTGTGACTCAATTTTAAAACTAGTTCAATTCAGTGGGAAAAACCAGACCTGGCAACCCTGTACCCAGGTGAAACTTCTCTTAAAAACATCAAACATAGCACCAGTTGTTTTTTGCTTCACCTAGGTTAATTAATGAAACAGGGGCACCTTTTCATGATCTCACCTAGGACACCAAATGAGCAAGGACCACCACTGTTGTCATGTGGTCCAGTATGTAAAACACAATATCAGTCTTGCTGTTATTATAGCAGCCATGAATGAATGGCCAAACTCATTGCGCATTTCCAGTTGGTGTTTCAAAGTGTTCGTGAATTGGCCGCAATCTCAATTTGTATGGCCTTGCCAAACAAATAAATATTATGTCGAAAAAATAATGACATTTCCATATAATTTACATATGCATGACAATGACAATGATTTTTTAGTGAATAGCATGGAATTCCGATTTGGTCATTTTGGTGATAGCGCACAGTCTTCCCTGCAGTTCTTTAGTGAATTTGGGCTCTCTGTTTTTAATACATCAGTGAGAATAAAGAAACATCCGAACAGGGAGTGGATAATTTGATTAAGTGCCAAAGGTTTAACTGTTGCCATTTATTGCGGACAGGAGAAGGAGAGGCCACGGAGGGTACAGCCAATCCGATCACTAAACAGAGCTGTGACAAATAGCTCTGACAATCCTGTCAGTGGTGCAAACGTGGGGCCAGAGTGTCTGAAACTGAATGGAGACTCGCCAGGCCCTGCGTGACAAATCGCCTCAGACTGACAATCTGTCTGCCTGCCCACTAAGTTTCAGCTGTCAGAGAAAGTGGAGCCACTGCTGAGACATTATGGTATTAATACATATTTCTGCTGTTCTTTTTTTCCTTCGGGGTAGAGCTGTTTTCCACTTATACAAGCAGGCAGGTTGACTAAAACATTCTCATTTACAGCACAGGGGAAGGGGTGGACAAAATAACCGCAACCCCATGAAAAATAACTTGAAGTAACTAAGTCACAATTGTATAGGCAGCTACACAGGTGATTCATATTGACTTCAATGTGCCAGCAGGTCTGATAATCAACACTTTTATATCAAAGCAACATGACAACTAAGAGAACTAATAGCCAGGGTCTGAATTGCAGGAGAATTTTTTAATGTGGCAATGAGTACAGTTTTAAAAAAAATTATAACATATGCCAAACATGGACTAACTGCAGAAGGAAAGGTTGCAAGTTGAGGCTCACCAACGAATATATATCCATATCCATACGTATATGTATCCACGGCAAACGCACACATAACCTGGTGTAAGGAGCACAAAAACCTGGACCCTTGCACAATATGAATAATCAACATGGACTGATGAGTTGTCTTTCATTCTTTTTTTCTCCACAACCAGACAGGTTTACATTTGGAGAAAGGCAAAGAAAGCCTTCAACTCACAATGGCTATTGCCAACTGTTAAACATGGTGGATCTGTAATGGCATGGGCAGCCATCTACCGGGAGTCATTAGGTCTGATGGTGGCTCTGCATGGCAGCATAATGGCTGAGGAAAATGAGGCCATTTTACAGGAGCAGGAGCACCATATGGAGCAAACACTGTTCCCTCATGATGTTCCAAGATGACAAGATGCCCCCATACACACATGATGTCCCCATACACACTGCTAAACTAATTCAAGAGTGGTTTCATGAACACCAGGATGGTCAAATTCGTTCCATGGTCACCATTCATAAACATCATTGAACCTTGATGTGAACTAGATTTCCACCTCCTTCCTCCCTCAAAGGACCTCCTTGAAGAAAGGTCTAATATCCAGTACACACAGTTCAGGACTTGATGACAGGTTGGTTTCCAACCCAGTCACCAAAATGATACCTTCATATTGAACGGTTTTGTAAACACTGGACCATGTTGCATTTCAGTGTTTATAACAGTGTGATCTACTTACAGCACAGCAGGACAAGGAGGATTGAAACTCTGAGGACAAGAGGCTGGCCCTACTCCTCATTAGCTAATTGATATTCATATATTGTTATGCGGTTTCGTTATTTTGTTTGTAGTCAAAGGAGTAAAGGTAGGTAACACATATACACAGAGATTAATACCTTGGATCTGTCCAGTGCAATTACAGTCTTTACTGGTGCCATTAGCTCCTGTATATCAGTTGGCAGTTAAAGGAATAGTTCACCCAAAAAATTAAATTCGGTAATTATCTACTCATCCTCATGCCAGTACAAACTCGGATGAGTTCTTTTTCTTCATACAACTTACCGTACAACCAACTTACAACTGTATGGAGAACATTTATGGACATTATTTGCCCATTTTGAAGCCAAACGGACTGACCTCCATTTAATGCAATTGTTTGGATGAAAGCTTCTCTGGCAGTTAGCCTGGAGAACTCCTGGTAAGTTGTATGAAGAAAAAAAAATCTTATATTGTACTGGCATGAGGATAAGCAGATAATTAGCAAATAAAATTTTTGGGGTGAACTATTCCTTTAAGTGTCTTGCTCATGGACATTCTGTCAATAGTAGGTGAGAATGGGAAGAGTGCTTCTCATTCACTCACACTGAGATTCTAACAGCTGTTCCATGGATTTGAACCTGAGACCATCCTATTATACCTAAGCCTGCTGCTCTATAATTCAGGCTGTAGCAGTTTAACAGATGGTCCCTGACTCCTCCTGTCTCTTAAGTTAAATCCAAGAAAAATGCATTCAACTTTATGCAAATAGTCAACTTTTCGAGGCAGAATTATTTAAAGGTTATCAATGTACATTGTCACAGCCAAATGATGTTACTTTTTTAGTGCTGCAATTTAACTGGAAATGTCAAGTGCATTAACTTTTAACAAGACCAGACAAAAGCCTGGAATTTGTTGACAAGGCGTTACACTATGGAATGCCATTTTATTACATTTACATATTACACTGCATGTACTTTATTCGTAAATCTATTTCATATGACAAGGAATGATCAGGCTTTATCAGAATTTCTATTCATAGAGTACATACATAGAATGCAACTCAAAGTTTTTTTTACATAAAATAACTATACAAAATCAAAAAAACAAGCAAAAGCAAGACAGAATTTGTCTAGTAAAATTACATTAAAAGAGAAAGAAAGCTAAAAAAAAAATAGGATAATATTCCAGTGTAGGAACAAACCTATGATTTACCATATGCCAGCATAGGAATAACCATCTATTTCTATATGATTTATCAATTGCCGTCATGGAACATAGGAATGAACTAGGGCTGCAACTAACGATTATTTTCATTGTCGATTAATCTGTCGATTATTTTCTCGATTAATTGATTAGTTGTTTGGTCTATAAAATGTCAGAAAATGTGGATCAGTGTTTCCCAAAGCCCAGGATGACGTCCTCAAATGTCTTGTTTTGTCCACAACCCAAAGATATTCAGTTTACTGTCATAGAGGAGTAAAGAAACCAGAAAATATTCACATTTAAGAAGCTGGAATCAGAGAATTTTGACTTATTTTTCTTAAAAAATGACTCAAACCGATTAATCGATTATCAAAATAGTTGGCGATTAATTTAATAGTTGACAACTAATCGATTAATCGTTGCAGCTCTAGAATGAACCTCACATTCATTTGAAAGTATACTTGAAATATGTTTTTTTCTGTCCCATGATGACTTATTATTGGCATATTGTGCTGCTGTTACAGAGAAGGAAAGGCAATCTTCCAAAGAGCCAGACCTTAATCCTCCTATCCTGCCAAAGGAGATATTTAGTTCATAATATCATAGTCTGATGTGCAGCAGTTTTTTCCCCTCACCCATCAGTATTATATTTACAGCACACTGTCCACACTATATGCACAGTATGAGCAAGATTAAAGGAGGACTGGGGTGTCATATGATGACAGCCTATGAGGAAAGAGGACGTAATTTGGATTATTTTGGCAAACACATACAGTAGAACCTCTCATGACCAATGTTTTATGGAGTATGTTGCACTTCTACAGAGGTACAAAAGCAGCTAAAATACTACCATGATTTAGATCTGCTCCCAAACATCATTCTTTTTTAATTGTCTGCCTTACATCAAGATGTTTAGTCATTTATTTAACATCTCTATGAACACATGAGAGTACGTTTAACTCTTCCTCTAGTCCAGGAAAGGGAAGATTTATTGAGTTACTTAAAAAAAAAAAAACACTGAACAAACAGTCCTAAATTGCTGTGAGATAGGCAACTTGACTGAAGGTCACATTTGCATACAAATCTCTATTGACTTCTAACCTCCACAAAGATGGCTCTGAGAAGTGAGTATTCCCACCGACTGCCAAGGAAGCCCTCGGCTGCGTAACGACTCCTAGTAAAGCATTTTGTCACACATGCTGAAGCTCATTTTTCCCCTGACAAAAGGACTCGCCTATTCAACAGAGGGCTAAAGGCATGCGCGCGGACAATGGCGAAGAAACGCTTTTGGTGCAGAAATGTCATGCAAATTGACTGGTTACTGTGACCATTAAATCTGAAATACGGCATGCGGTCGAAATTGCACAGGTGGAAGCGGGGGAAGGCAAACACACCTTTTCAAAAACGTCTCCGCGGGTGAAAAATGGGGGCATTGACGACCAAACGCCCTCCGTCTCTTCTTGAGAAAATTAGAACCCGCGGTTGAGGTGAAAAGCCTGAAATGTGTTGGCTTTTGAATTGCAGCCCGTCTTACGATTTTGATTTCCCATAATTCTCCGATACTTGGGGAGTTTTGATTTTTCTTGCACATCCTGGTTTCTGTTCTCGCGTCCTGGAACGAAACCTTCCGGCCGCCACGAGCAACATGTGACCAACTCCATTAATTTAATCATAGACCTCACCGGTGGTAGTTATCAGTGGGTCATGCCCCATTATAAATACAGTTTTCTCTATTCACACACACAGCGATTCCCAGCGGTGTTTAAGAGTAAGTGATTTATTTGATTGGGTTCCCCCTCTGGCAGTGCTGCCTGGCACTTGGTGCGAGTTTTCCGTCGTGCTGAGCAGATGGGAACTGCTACCGCGCTCCTGATGAAATTTCATGCAAGTATAATCTCACCTTTCTCTTCCTGCAGCACCTTGACAAACACCTTGTCTACCCTGTTTCTTTTTTCTGGTGATGACACCGAAGAGTGGCATTCAATAGAACGACGTCAATGGCGTCGCAAAAGGTGAAATTAAACATGTGCGGTGAGATTGAGAATTACCATCCGTTTGATTTGTCATGAGCCTGATGGCCGGTTTGCTTAACCCCCAAAAGTCGTCTTATTAAAAATGCAAAGGGCTGGCTTCTGTAACATGACACCTTCAATGTTAACCTGAAGAGAGTCAGACACCCGCATCTATGCATATCCCATTAATCTTGTTATAGTCCCATCCTCTTTCTTACCTTTAAATATGCATTAAAAAGAATGGAGTCATTGAGTATATTTGGCATATAAAAGATACGGGCTCATCATTAAAAATCCATGTAAGCCCTTTAAAGCTGAAGAGAGGTGATTTCATGCTTGGCTGCGTCGTTTCGTAGGTGCTACACTCCACCACCACCACCACCATACAACACACACGCGCACACACACACACACATAGAAAAACACACAGCATCAGACGGTGACGTCCTTGGTTCTGCCTCCCCCGTGCGAGGCTCGGCGGGATGGATGTGGTGTCTGAACTAATGGAGCAGGGAGAACACAGGCTGGCTGTGAATAGAAGGAGGTGGAGGAGAGATCAGGGTGCTCTTGAAGCCTCTCTTTGCGTTCGCACAGCGGCGAGTTACCTATATATCATCGCGGTTTTCGGGGGGCAGAATCACCTAGGGCAATATTCCGCAACGCCGGAGAGTATCTGGACCGTCCTCGGAACGCTAGAGCAGGAGTCGCTTCCCCTCTGGGCTATCTGGGCTTCAACTTAAAAGTCCCTTCCTTTTGTTTGCGCGTGGCTTCCCGATCACACGTCGACACATTTCTGAAAATACGCTGTGAAACCCGACTTGCGCGCTAATTACACGAATGTGCCAAAAAGTCCCATAAAGAACATCTGCGGTTCCATAACCATAAAAACATTTTGCCTCTGATTAATGTGGTATTCTTAGGCTCATGGCTCTCCTTAGCAGACCACCAGACGAGATGTTCAATCAACTATGCATGACTTGACCTTAATGGATTTTTCACTGGGAGGCTTGGGCTGGTTATTAGGGAACCAGCTCATGTGGAACAACCTTGTCCCCTTGGGAGGGGAATTACACTAGTTCTGAGGAAACCCACATTATGGCAGGAGGAGAATAGAGGAAAGCACCGCTTCCTCTTGGCACTCCTGCATCTTTCGCTTTAAAATGTGCCAGCCGCGTGATCTCAGAAGAAAATCTTCCATCTGCTGGTTGATTACAAATTCCCCCGTCCTTTCTCTTTATTTCATGGTTAGCGGTTAGTTACTGGCAAATTGATCAAGGCACCATTCATTCATTGTAAACGAAAAAAGGTGGGAGACAGGACTTCTGCCAATATATAAAAAACGAGTATATCACTTTTTTCCACCTATTTACAATTATTGATAAACGTATTATTTTCTTTCCATCGGCATAAGTTTCCTCCGACAGATTTCGGTGTCACACGTTTGCATGTGCTAGAAGTGTGACTTTCAGACTGTTCCCCCATACAATGGCAGTGAATGGAGAGAGAAATAAACACAATTCTCCAATCGTCTCTACTGGAGCAACAGATCACAGAATCACTGATTTGGGGGTTTTATCATGGAGGAAGATACACAACCCAAGATACTACCAAAGATCATCTATTGTAACTTATTGGTCTACTTGTCACATCCTTTTACTAGAAATTTGTAATATTAGAATCAGGCTCCCATTATATGTAATTATACTTATCATGATTAGCTTAATTTACCAACACACATGCATGAATGAATAGTGTTTACTAAACCTCATGCATTTTTAAAATAGTAATGGAAATGGGATGGCTGCCCCATGTATCCTGCTGCAATCCTGACCATCACTGCAGACCTGGGCCTTGATCACCAGCCTCTGTTTACCCCGCTCTATTCATACACATCGGTAAATAAACAAACAAAATGGCCCTGTGTTGAATTAATTTTCTCCTCCAGCTGTGTACTCTAATTGGGATAATAAGCTGAAAGGTTATCAACACTCCATGAGGCAACAACATTATTCAAGCACCTACCTGAATCTCCGTTTCCCCTCCCCTCGCTTCCTTTAACAGTATTTGAGTGTGTGTGGGTGTGTGTGAGAGCCGGAATGTGGGAAATGACACAAAATATATATATAAATTTATACCCGAAGCACTTTACTTTTCCCAGACTAAAGTCTCGTCAGTTGTGTTTTGACATTTCTCTTGAAGCAGCCTCAATAGTTCACCCACAGCATTGTGTTCAGTGCCCTGTGAATAGCTATCGACAGACACTTCTGTCAGATGAAGAGATACTAATATGATAATAGAGACCACACAAAATGAGCTACATCTTTTATGAAATGGCTCAGACTAAGCTCAATTGCATTACATGATACAGAATAGACACTTACAGGCATCCCCCTTTCGCTGTAATTATGCACAGCAATGGTGCCAATGCATTTAAAGCGGCCACATTATTACAACTGACACTAGACTCATCTCTTCATCACTTATTCAGTGCAAGGCAATTTTCCAAGGGTTCCCCAGATGGTTGTCAATTTTATGCAAAATGGGAAAGAGATTCAGTCCAGTCAAGCTCAAATTGATATCTCCAAGTCATAGGTTGAATAGTTATTTGAAAGCCTAGGAAGAAAAAAAAAAAAAAAAGAAAAACTAGGGGGTCTTGGTTTCATATCTGTCTGACAAAAGTGACAAAGAAAAATATATGTTTTCCACTGATATTTTTCACGAAGGGATGACAAAACATCCTAGCTGGCTTTTATGGAGCCATTTATTCCACTTTAACATCACCCGCACTTTTAAGGGTCACTTTGGTTGCCTTACAAGTGGCCATTAGCACGGCTTTCAGAGACAGGGACCTCTCGCACGAGGACCGTCACTTGATACGAAGAGCTTTTCTCTCCTGATCTTTCCGTCGAAACACAGTGTTTGAACCCTAAAACAAACATATCACGCAGGGTTAAATTAGCATGTGTCCAAATAACAGATCTGGGCTTGTTTGAAATGCATTAACGCTGCATGCATCAAGTGTATTCACTCTACTTACTTTCAGCAGCCTATTATTAAATAGGGTTTGCTCACACAATGGGATGGTTGATGATCTGTATAAAACCTGATGTTGAATCCTGCCATGGCATTCATACACATCTTATAATTGTAAATACCTTATAATTGTGATGTATTTGTTTCTCTCTTGCTTTTAATTGTATTTGATGGGTAATTTCTTGTTCTATGATGCCATCTGTTTGCTTAAAAGCACTACATGAATACATTTGACTTGACCTGACTGGACTACTGCTTCACTTAATGTCAACTGACTGACAGTCAGTGTTGGAGGAATATTATTACTTTTCCTAGCAAGAACAAATTACTCCAAAAAATGTTCTCACCCCCTCTAAATACCAGATTGAAAATGAATTATCCAAAAATTCAATATCCCACCACCATGCCTCAATTCTTTTTCCTCAAAATTAGTAAAAAGCACACTCTAAACTACACTAGATGAGAAATGGCAAAAAAAGGACTTTCTCCAGGCTATTCGCACTACTTAGATTTTATTGAGTGAAAGTGAAAGCTGTTTGGTTCCCTGGACACTTTGAAGGTAAAAGAGGAGGTAACAAATTCCTGCTCCCATGGGGTAATAAGTAATGTAATAATATTGCATTTGAAATGAGTAACAAGTATATCTCTGAATTATTGTGCCCATGTAATAGTATGAGGTCCCTTAGGTCCTCAAGCTAACATCCTACAGACCAGGCTAAAGCTACAGGATGAGCATGCTTTTGCTATTTGCTATTGCTGCCCCTAAACTGTGAACAGCCTTCACCTTGATATCAGATTATCTGAATCAATTAACATCTTTAAACAACGGCTTAAGACTCATTTTTATTCTCTCACATTTGACTGTCTGATGTTTTATTTATTGTACTATATGTTCTTGTTTTAATATTTTACTCTTTTACTGTCTTCCTATCCATGTTTTACTATTTCACTGTTATTGTTCTTATTTTTCCAGTATCACTTCCCCATATATATAGTCTGTACTACTTAAGTAGTCTACTAGATAACCTTTTCTGAGTAATGAGCTCAGCTCTGTTGCCATTAGACAGTTGTACCACGTCTGGCACTATCATAGAGGTCCACTGGAGAATTGGCCATTCACTAATAATGGCTAAATGGATAACAACCCGACAATAAAAAGAGAAATACCTGAAAAAGACTGTTATGGTGTGGCAGTAGATACATTCAGTAACATTATAAGTACAAATGAATAGTCTGGTAGCCTACATTTGTTTCCAAATGTAGGTCACTGTGACACAGTAAACTGTCTTTAGCCCTAGTCTTATAGCTTGAGAAGAGTCAGCTCAGTTAACCTGAACATACTGTTAGCTAGCTAACTAGGCAGCAGGCTAATTTAAAGGTCCCATATTCATAGTCTTGAGGTCCATTCAAAGCTGTTTGTGTGGTGTCATGTACCAAAAACATTCTCAATCCATTTTTACATGTTCATTTCCCAGCATCTCTCTGAGCCAAGAACAGGCTCTTTCTGTTGCTGTGTCTTTAAGGCTCATTAATATTAACGACCCCTATGTTCTGATTGGCTAACCGTTTCAAGAGTGAAACGTGAGACTCCAGAGACCGGCAGAGCAGGCAGCGACAGGTAGGGAAAACTCTGCAGTAATAAACAATGACAACCGCTCAACCGCTTTGAAAAAACTATTATTTCTTACAAAAATGATAATGAGCGAACCTTTGTGACGCCACAAAGTTACGGAAGTCCAAACGGCTCGTTTAGAGGCTCGCTTTTCTAATGCGGATTGTGTGGATTTAGTTGGCGACCGTGCGTTTTGATACTTTCACCATGTTTAGATAGACCATCCAACTCCTTTATAATCAAAGAGGCAAGGGGAATCCTGTTTTACACCATATGGGACCTTTAACAAAGCAATGTAACATGTACAAGCTCCTACTAGCACTCCCTTTTACTAACTGGATAAATTAGCTAGTGTGCAACAATAAGACAATGATGGTTAGCTAGACAGATTAGCTAGCTAACAAGGTGAATTATCTATCCTGTAAACATAAAATAGATTAGATTCATTAGTGGAAAAACTATCAGTTCCCAGTCAAAAACAACCTACTTAACCATATTCAATTCTGTTGAGATGACTAAGTTGTATGTTCAGAAAGACAATCTGCTGTTCACTATTGTTGTCCAAGAGCTGAGGAATAGCTGCCAGAGCATGCGGCACATCCACGCCCTCTACACATTTTGTCTTCTATATTGTTGCTGTTGACATATGCATGTGCTGTGCCTTGATCAAACACAGGCCGGTGCCCTGCAATGATCTGTAAGGTTAGCACGGGGGTCATCGCACCATCTCACATGACCCCCCGCAGTGTAAATACTGTGGCTAAGATGGCCCTGTGTACCTGCACATAACATGAGGGTAATGAGGACAGGGATTTATTTCTCTTCTCCTCTTTAGTTCCAGTGCTGCTGCAGGATGAAACAGCAGGCTGGAGCCTCTGCTGAGAGCCAGAGAGGTTTATATTGATGCAATGACTATAAAAGATGCGGTACCCTTTGCTTTGATTTATTAGCTACTGTTCAACGTAACTGTACCCACATTTGAAAGGTACATATTGGTCACAGCCCACTATCGATTTTTCTACAGTTAAATGGATGGCTTTGTTTAGCAGTGAAAAAGTGAGCAATTTTACCCGCGCTAGCAAGCTGTTTAATAGTCCCAAATCTATATTTCATTAAAATGATGACACATAGCACCCCTAGCCCTCTCCTAACTCCTGTTCTATTGATCTCCAACAGTTTGGGCCTCGTAGAGAATAATAAATCGTCCCGGCGTTGGTGGCACTCTTTTAAAACAGTCACCTTCCATTATACATGTAATGAACCACAGGAATTACGCGATGACATAAGGGAATTTGAGGTCACCCCGCCATGAATCGTCTATCGCTCAAAATGTGTTATGGAGCAATTTTGCCCTCATGATTGCCATGTACAGCAGATGGACAGTAAATACTATCTAGGAATGTTCTCGCGCGATATATTCTCATACAGCGGAGGAGCTGTTGGAGAAACAGGAGAATCAATCTCACTTAGCTGCTCATACTTTCCTCCATTTTCTGCGGACAACAAAGACACAGCACTACGATCAATGGTGTTCTCTCTTTGTCTCTTTTTCTTTCTCTCTCTCTCATACACATACTCCATTGCTCGGTCATACCGCGAACCACGATAAGCGTCTAAGGGAAAATCCCTGCTTTATAGGCATGCAAAGCCTCGTCATTCATGAACAGATACACACCGGAATGACCTTTACTGTCCCTTGACACTATACTGTGTAGAGGCAGCGCTGGACTTTTCCCGCGTCTTTTTCCTTTCACTCAATTAAACCCCAGCAAGGGGCCTGAAGAGCTTGAAAACGGGAATGAGAGAATGTTTCTGTAATGGGAACCTGTTGTGTTTATGATAAATACCGGCCAATCTGTCTGCTTCTGGAGGGTAAACACGTTTGACATTTGGTGTTGACCTTATCCCATCTATTAGGCTGCTTGTTTTTCCGACAGAGATGGATAAGGGTGCTTATTCTCATTTCGTCATATAGCATGATGCTGGCTAACAAGGTGTCCTTGTTAGGGCAAGGCATATTCACATTTACATGTTGCACTGGGACTGTCACATTTGAGCTGAACTCGCAGTGAACAGGCCGACTTCTGGTTCACTGCAACAAGCCGGCCATCGGGGAAAATAATGTGATTTCACTTTTTTCTTCCGCTTTGCTTTGTCACTGACGCCAGTTTGAAATGTCAATGTATGATTTAATGTAATAAACTGACATTTTCATATAAATAAAAGTCAATTTTGCTGCTCTCTATAACACAATTATGATTCACTCTATATCCAGTTCATGAAAGCTTTTACATTGTCTGTTCTAAACAGCTGGTGTCTCTTTTTTCAGAGGAAAAATCCTCTGGCACAAAGGGAATGATGCACTTCACGTTTCCGGTTTGTTTGGAATCAGTAGAAGTCAGCATGAGCAGTGATAGCCACCATGGCTGAACAGGCAAGAAAAGAGAAACTCAAACTGCATCAACAGAAAATCCAAGGAGAAAGACGTCACAGTGCTGGACACACTGTTTGATTGACAGGTGATCTCTGCAGTGCAGAAACAACAACAAGCAATGAAAAGATGCAGACAAAATATATATGTGTATACAAAACGAGAATCACAGATTACCATTAAATGAATATATTCATATATTATAATTTATATTTGTATTTTCATATTATATTTATAGTATTCCTATATCTAAGTCAGTGAATACAATTTCTCTTGGGCAGGAGCATAAAGAGAGCAAAGCTGAAGCCAAAATGGACAGAAATTCATAAAAAAATAAAAAATAGTATTAGATGCAGGGACTTTGTCGTAGCTTTGGGTTTAGTGAATTGATGCCCCAGCATATCACTGCTTACGTTTCTCTTGTGCTGGTCAGGGTTAACGCTGGGCGATTTGCTTGTGGTTTTGCCGCGCCTGTGAAGCGGCCTGAATCACAAGCACCTCCCTTTTGTCGGCCTGCGCTCCTGCAGAGCCCGGGCCCTCGGAGAGCACATTACAAGGCCTGTACCCCCACCTGAACCCTGGCTTTCATTACAGGAAAGACCAGGTGTGAATTAAGCGGGTGCAACAGGATAGCTTCCTGTGAATAAATGCATTTTGATTATGAGCAAACATTGCCCTCCTGTGGCCCTCATTATGCAAATGAGGAATTGTATTTTAGGGGAAGGGATGGAGGGCGAGGGTGATTTGTTTGCAAGAGGATTTTTGTGCAGCCTGGCAGTCATATGCTGTTGATTAACGGACTAATGGACAGGCAGCAGAGTGGGGTGAAGTAATTTCATACCAATCACTATTCATTACTTAATGAGAGATGATGACTCGGGGCACTCTCCAACTCAAACGGCAGCAAAAGGCAAAGTTGATGAATCGTAATAAAAAAATCATATCATTATTTACCTCTTTAAATTCACCAGGGCCAAGGAACATAATTAAGAGGCGCACAGGACAAAGATGGGATTTTTTTTTTTCTTCCACAGAAAGACAATCATTTATCACGACCTAATAGGATTTTTTGTTTACAGCTTTAGGCCGCCGTGAAAGCCGCAGTCTTTACCTGTTGAACCAAAGCATAATCACATCAAATACACTGATCTACCATATATTTCATTTTTGCAATGCTCGAGCTAGATGAATGAGCTAGAATGTCTTTTTTAATGATTTCGCTTAATTAAATCGCGCAGACGTTTATTTTAATGACGTATTGTTTCTGGATGTCGTGCGCCCGATAATGAACTTGCTCTAATCTTAAGGCAATGATACATGGGGAAATATTTGAGCCACTGAGATGGACAATATTGTCTCTCGCAAACGGATCGGCAAATGGAGCAAAGCTAAACTGTAGGTAACACGATGGTCTGTAACAATACACATTAGCACAATGAAACTGCACTGTTGGTCATACAGTAGCTGTTGGAAAAGTTGTCTATTTACTGTACATTGCCTCAAAATGAAGGCATAAACCTCTTAAACATCATTTTAGGCCTTAATAATAAAGTATCTATCTATCTATCTATCTATCTATCTATCTATCTATCTATCTATCTATCTATCTATCTCTATCTGAAATGTGTAACTTTGATTTTAATTGGTCTGCCCCCACTTAGTCATTTAGAGGACTAATTGATCATTAAGGTCGTAGTTAATTTGTAATCTTACTGGCTCTGTAATCTGTATGTAAGACCTTTTTTCTTCATTTCTTCATTGTTATTTCCTGTCAACATTTCCTCCCATGGATATTTCTGGCATCATAACACACACTGACGCACAAATACCTTTTATGACGTCTTCACGCCGTTGCACTGAAACACACAATCGAGCAAATAAAATCCCTCATACTTATCTGTGCTAATTGACACTTAGATCACAGCGTGGACTTTCCCTTCCCAAACTTTTTCTTGAAGTAGTAAAAGCTTTCTTTCTTCATGGTGGACTGAGCATTATGTTTTATTAACACTGCGGGTGTGTGTGTGTGTGCGATGGGGGGGGGGGGGTTATGCTCCAGTATGTGTTTTCTAGTGGAAGCTGTAACAAAAGCCAATCAAGGACCATACATATTCATGTTAGATGCGGTGCATTACAGCTGCGATAAAAACACAACAACATCTACGTGGCGGTTTTAAAGGTTTTTTATAGGTTTCAGATAGGTTTGTGGTGGATTTTATAGGTTTTAGGTAGCCATGTGGTCGTCTTTTAGGGTTTCATAGATGTCTGTATAGCTTGGTGGTGTTTTTTTTCTAGGTTTTATCAGTTTTTTTGGTATCTTTGTGTTACTTCAACAACTAAAGCACAGACGCATCCAGATGAAGTGCAGAAGTGCATATGGCCAAATAATCTAATCCATATGGTTGAAGTTATTTCTCATGTAAACATCCAATTAAATATGCTCTCTCATTCTCCTCACAGTGTTGATCTATCATTACCGAACAGGTGCTGTTTGAATAGGGAACTGTGTAAATTTTGGAGCTTGGTGAACATTTCCTCTCCCTTGACGGTGTGTGTGTGTGTGCATGTGTGTGTGTAGAGGGAGGGGGGGGAGGGGTCTGAAAGAGAGAGACGGAGAGAAAGAGAGAGAGAGGGAGCCGTAAGTCATATTCCAGATCACTTCACCAATGCACAATATTCCACGGTGGGGAGGGCGACCGTACGCCCACACTGGATTGATTTTGTTCATCACAGTAGATCACATTGCAGGCTCAGTAAATCTGAATTATGCTGACATAGTATTAGCCCCAGAAGACTCCATCCGTGTGGCCGCCAGCTCTATTAAACAATCTTTTATGTCTTTTAGTGATGGCGATGATCACCGTCGCGCTTTTACAGCTGTATCCTTCAATTCTGCGGCGGAGAATACCGCGCTCCAATTTCGTAGCTTGTGCAGATAATATTTGCGAACAAACAAGAAAATCAAACCGGAGAAAGTGAGTGTTATTTTTAATATTACTTCCCCGTATTGACTTTGCAACCACAGGTACCAGGTCTGTATTTGCTCACCAGGCCTTTACTAAAGTCCAGATCTGCAGCAGTGGAACTTCCTGACATCCTCCCACTGCTGGATGATGAAAAATGCATCAGCATCGATCTAGCCTCTGTTGCAAAACTTGCATAATGTTGAGTCTCCTGAACACAGCGTCCTCTTTTATTTCTGTTCTGCATGTCTTTGTCCTATCTGGTCACTGGTTATATGTTATCCTGACAGCAGATGCTTGGACATCAAAGCCGGCGCCGTCGCTCCCGCCCAAACCAAAACCCTCTTTTCAATTAGAGCCGACTCCTGGCTGCTCTTCGCCGGGGCTTCCCGCGTCCGCGAATTCTCCGTAACCTTTTCATCACCCGCTCCTCATTAATTCACCTTGCGGGGTTCTTTGACCGCCTCTCGCTCTACTCCCGTTTTCTTACTCTCCAGCACCGCACGTCGGCGGCACCGCGGGCTCGAAATGATAATGGACACTGAGAGCGGTCACGACGGGCCGCCGTCCACGTCGGGCTCGTCCGTCCCGTGTAAGACCGGGTAACGTGGCTTACGGGAGTCTCGTGCCGTATGCAAAAGAAACGCAAGGCCGCCCCACCCCAACAGGTCCAGCAGGTAGCCTTGCTCTGAGAGGGTTTAGGATGAAGGTACGACGAAGGCTGCAAAGAACAGACCAAAGCTTTCCGTTCTGCTGAATTATTTTTTTTTTTTATCCCTTTCATCCCTCATAAAGTCGTCTATCCCGCCCTCTTTGCAAAGCTCTCCGCTGGATCTCTGCACTGAGGCAGGGTGAAGCCTCATGTTTAAAAATCATCAGCGTTTGGGGCCAATATCTCCTGTTCCTGTTGCAAGACACTTTGCCAACAACACAAACTGCTCCGTTGAAGACCAACACCGCACTATAAGGTGACATTTAAAAGTAATCCCTGGTCAAATCTTTTGTCTCGACTATCTTTACCACTAAACCGCATCTGCTGCCGATTAAACGGCTCAGTAGTTTTAAAAATTAGCTCGAAATCATATTACTTTTTATTAATAGACTTCTCTCCCTCGCAGTCTGAGGAGAGAAAACTATATCTCTGTAAAATGAAAAGGATGAATAGCCAACTTCTCAACTCAATTCAATTCTGAAATTTAATCAAACTGCCAATTAACTGTATTAGCAGGGGAGGCTACATGTTTGGAATTGATGGATCCCAGTTGCTCCTCTTCCTCTCCGTAATGAAACTGTAAGGCAAGTGCAGTCTTCTGAGGATGACCTTCATCTACTAATCTGCTAATTAACTTTGAATTAGACTTTGATGCTTAATTATTTACCTGCATATGTGCAGCAAAATATTCATAGATTATGAGGGGGAAAGCATAAATAAAGATGTGCAAATTTGCGTAGCCTCTCCGTGGTTTATTATAAGGTCTGGCGGCCCCCCCTCCTCTTCCTCCACCCCTTCCCATAATCCCCACTCCCCTCCATCCATCCCTCCCTCCCTCCATCTCACTCTGCCCTTCTCTTCCTTCTTCCTTCTTCCCTTCCTCCCTGCCAATGCCATGTTTAAAAAGGAAGTCACAGCATTACAAATTGAGAAGTGGCCAGTTATGAGAAAATTGAGCTAGGGCCATGTATATCCTGTGACCTTTTGATTGTGTTTTTTTGTGTATTTTGTATTGTATGTCAAGTTATTATTTTGCCTTCCATCAAGAATCACAATGGAAATAAGCGCTGCTCTAGGCAAGATTTTTATATTAAAATCCAGCTGCCTTATCAGCATGAATCATGTAAATCATCAAGTGGGACTGCAACAGACAACAGTGTCCCATCCTCACCAATTGAGACGCTGTAGATTCGCCCTGTTTGTGCAAATGAAATTTTGGTGTTACGTATCTACACTTCTCCACCCACAAGTGATGAATCGAACTGGACTCATCACCATTATGCTGCATTCAAGTGCCACATGAACACCTTATTATGTCAGATGATCAAGTTGGAGAAATCTGTATTGTAGATGCAGCACGAAGTTGTGAAGTAATCACTTTTTCCAACATAGCTGCAGAGCACAGAGTCATACGTGAACTTAAGAAATTTCATACAATAAAGCCAAAAAAGTACAAAAGTACAAATTTAAGAGACATGAACATTCCTCGATAACTATAGTGCTACAGCATTCAATTTCCTATGGTATTTACATTCATAATCCCTGAAATAGCCGAAGATTGCTTGCTAGCTATGCTATTGCTAGCTCCATTGCTAACGTTAGCATAGAAGGCTGGCAATGTGCGTAAACAGTTGAGGAAATGTTCTACAATTTTCCAACCATAAAACACATGAACGCAAACTACTTGGATGGCTGAGTTGTAACTTATTCCCGACTTCGGAGAAAAGTACGACACAACATGACTTGAATGCAGGGTTAGATCTTTTCCTCTCTCGATTTCTGGCCGTTAAAGTAAAGATTTTTCAAACAGTTGCGTCTCGCTGCCATTAAGGAGCCGCCAACACGCGAAGTTGCCTCGTGCAGCTTTAAGTAACACATCTTATGCTATCCCATAGTAGGGCTGGGCGATATGGACAAAATCAAATATCACGATATTTTTGACCAAATACCTCGATATCGATATTGCGACAATATTGTAGGGATGACTATTGGTGCTTTCACAAAATATTTACACAATGACATTTTTGATAAATAATCATCAGTAATGTGGATATAATGACTAAGTGGGTAAAGGCAAATAATAGAACAGCTAGAACAGTCTGTAAGTTCAGAAAATGACATCATTTTACTGTAATGCAGCCGTTAAAACCAGGAAAAGAGAACACTTATGCCATATCACGATATCCAAAATCTAAGACGATATCTAGTCTCATATCACGATATCGATATAATATCGATATATTGCCCAGCCCTATCCCATAGGGTCAAATATGAATGAATTGTTTTTTGGGCTTTTTTTGGGTACATGTTTTTCCATAGCCCAAATCGAATCAAATCCCCCCATCCATTCCTCTGTTCACTCTGTCTCTTTGGCAGCCTTCGCAGCCCGAGGCTGGCCTACAGGGCTCGGGGGCTCCAGGATTGCTGCGGCTCCATATAGGCGAGTTAAATGAGTTTACACCTTGGCAGCTTCCGGACTGCTGGAGAAGAAAAAGGGTGAAATGGCACAGAGAGAAACAGAGTAAACAAGAATGCAGTCTGGAGGACAAATGTCATGCTGGAGCAGCATGTGATTCTGCCTCTGAGGGGCTGCTGTGTGATGTTCGGGGCCTGCAGAGGAGGATCACAGTGGGGCCCCTGACATGTAAAGACTGCGTTGGAACTCCCAGGAGTCCCACCGCCACCGCTGCAGATTCAGAGACACATCCTTGCTTGGCAATATTAGAAGAAACCATGGAGAAATTAAAGGCATACTGAGCAGGGAAATAGCATAAACTCATCCAAAAATGATCCCACTCAATCATTACTTATGGCCCACTTTCCCCCACATCCTTATTTCTGAATGTTCAGGACGTTTCTGGGCATCAACTTTTTTGGCAGTGGGTGTGTCCGGCTGCAACAAAAACCACCACTGAATCCTTTTATATCTAAAAGCCTCGCTGGCTACAGTAGCGGTCCTGAACTCTAATACAGAGTAACTGGAGTTCTGGTCAGAGCTAGTGTGTGTCGTGAGCTGGCAGCTAGCTACCGTCGTTAGCGTAGCTTGTAGTGGAAAAACTGATAGCCAAGATAACCGGCAGCTACCTGTCCAACAGAAAACAGGCCAACTCCGCATCGCTGTTCCTCTCCTCAATACTCTCCAACAGGTGAAAGCCAACCCCGGATTCACTCTCATTTTGGAACGAGCCTTGTCTGCTTGGTGTTTCGCCTCGCTGTACTGTTTTTTTTTTTTGTACTTTTTGACCGTTTTGTACCATTCTGGAAGCCGTGTACTTCGCGTCTTGCTGAGCTAGGGAGGACAACCACAACCCGGCAAATTCCTACTCAGTATGCCTTTAATACATATGCGTGTGCGTGCAATGGAACATAAGAAAAAGTCTGTGACGCCGGATCGGGATGCATTTCAGAAAAGCACACCATATGCACTTGTCACTGAGTGGATAATCCCGAGATATGCGGGATCGAGGTTAATCTGTGGTTAAAAATGAAATGGAGGAACATATCAGGGCGCCATATCTGTCTATCAGCATGTTTGCGTGCGGTTTTGCCGATGCAGCATATTTAGTGGAAGGGAGAAAAGGCATGGCGACTTACTTCAGAGTCCGGACGCAAAGCCTATGGATATTACTCCAGTACAGTATATCCCTTTCACCTTCCTGCGTAGTGTTTCTTTTGTATGATAGAGAGTGGACCTTTGTGAGGATCATCCATCATTACATGGGATTACCATTTCTTTGCATGCTGGAATCTCTTAGGATTACAGGGAGATTACTTCATATTTTTAAAACCCCTGTGCCAGATCTGCCTTTATCTTTTCCATCCGGCAGTTTTTGGTAAGACGTCGAATCGCACCGTCCTCAATGTTCCTCGGAGATTGAAAATGAAGCAATTTTTTTTTTCTTTTTTTTACTGAATTCATTTCCACATTCGCAGCACGGCCAAAACGTGTGATTACTGTGTATCCTTGATTATTCCAATAGTGAAGATCTCTCACAGCCTCCAGCCACGTTTTTCAGTGACAAAATGAAAACATTTTTACATCTTTAACACCAATAAACCAAACAAGCCGGCAAAAATTCCCTGAAGTTTTTTTTTTTTTTTTTCTCCCCCTCTGTCTCACACTGTCGCTCATTCTGTCTCCCTGAGGCTTTGAGGGAGATACAGTTGCTGCGCTATGTAGGAAACAACACATCATTAACAATGCAGGGAGCTATAATGAGTAAATGTGAAGGTCATGTTCTGGTGTCATTATAGTATTGGCATATTACATGGATGATAAGGGTGAAAAGAACTGTGCAATGTCACATGAAGAATCTAGCTCATTGTCACCCAATAGGCACGTTTGGCTAGATCCAGCTGTGTGTGTGTGTGTGTGTGTGTAAAAAGTAGTATCGTATTAGATGCTATGTGAAACTGTAATGTTACACTTATTGCTTGTAAGAAATAGGTCTCTCTCTCTTTCTCACTCTCTCTCTCTCTCGGCCTCTCATCCCCCCCCGCCACACACACAGATATATCTGGTTTCCCATTTCACTGACCTCTACGGTTACAGCCCACCCCAAAGGAGAAATGATATGGACGTGTCTGTTGTGAGTGCGTTCCGCCCGGCGAAAGCGGCGAAAAATTGGCGGGTGTTGCCGGAATCACTTTGGAAGTCGGCTTGTTATTACCGAGCACCAGGAAAAAGGCCTGGTCACCTTGAGAGGGGAGACGGGATTGTGGCGGGATGAAACTTCAGCCGGCGCTCTCTGAACTGGGGTTTCCAAAAAAGCTGCCGACGGATTATATGTTTTCCAGCCTCTTTTAGTGTAGCTTTGGAGGGATCGGAAGTCCCCCCCCCCCCCCGCCCCCTGTTCTCTAACTCCTTAGGAGGATAGGAGGCATCCTGACACTTTATTGCCAGCGAGGATGCTACAGTAAATGTTAAATGTCTCTGGATCAATACCGCGGCCCATAGCTCTGCACTGTACCGAGGCGTTCGCGCTGCACTCCTCATTAGAGATGTGTCTGACCTATAGGCTTACATCACCTCACCGGCTACAGATAGAGATACCTGTAAGCCTGCTTCTTTCAGCACACACACACACACACACACACACACGCACGCACTCCACAGCTCATCATTCCACTCCTGCAAATGTGCACAAACAGGATCTGCCTAAACACGGCACACTAAGAGCACAATCTATCACGGTATAATGTGAACAGGCTGGCAAGGGGTATTGTGTAATACTGTTACTCATATTACTGACAAAATGGCTTCATTGCTAAATCATTTAATAATAACCACAGTCTGTCTCACATGACGGGCGGGAACAGAGGGTTTGTAGCGCCATCTGCTGGGGAGACGCGTCATGACTGGAAATCGATGGCATGGGGGCGAATTAATGGGAGAATAATATGAAATGAGGCTTTATATTGCACGATATGTGAGCTCTTACTGATGCATGTATTAGAGATTTGCCTCCATCTATTGCTGATTATCACCAGGGATGCAAGCTGAGTGAATCTTATTTCAATTAGGAGAGACTAATTAAAGTTTTATTGCATGATTGAATTTACAGGAGTCTAGAATTTATAGGAAAGGCGTTGGCGATTAGACACCATCATGAAATTATCTTCATAGGGGTTTTCCCTTAGATGGAATTTAGATGCTGCTGCTGGTGAGAGGACCGTAGAGATGAACAACTTCTTGCAGGTGACCGGTAAACTTTCTATGTAACTCTGGCGGCCGCATGGCGATTGGTTCAAGGAACACACGGTGAGATCTGATTGGTTAAATCAAAATAAAAGAAGCCAGAAATGACAATGTTGGAAAAGTAGTCGTCCTGATTAAACTTTTGCTGTGGCTTCATTATTAGGCTTTCTTCAGAAAAGAAATACAAAAATACAGTATTCTTTTTATATGTCTGTATCTAGGATAGGGTGTGTGTGTGTGTGTGTGTGTGTGGCTTGTGGGTGTATGTGCATAGGCATAGATGTCACACATCTGCCGAGTGTGAACGAAGACTTCCACGTTATTCATATTCCATTCCAAGTAGGGCTGAAAGATATTCACAAACATTTCTATTGTGATTATTTGGCAGAATATTGCAATTGTGATTTGAACTGTGATTTATACCATCACAAGTTTTTCTTGATTTTGTTAAAATAAACAGATGTCAGTGTGCAGGATTTGGTATGATGAATGGTTTTCACCAATATTGTACTTGATTCAAAAATTACCTGCAGCTCTAAAACACCTTGTTTAGAAATTCATTTTGGAAGTTCATCTTGCCATTTTGAATTTTTTTTTTTCTTTTTTCGATTAATTGCTCAACTCTAATTCCAAGCTCTAGGACAGTTCAGTCAGTATTTGTAACCATAACCAAGCATCATCCGCAGCCAAAAAGAACGAAGACTTGAACCTGGGATGTCAAGATATAAAAATCTAGAGAGAACGAGTCGGGAAAGATGGTAAACACATAGCACCCGGAGCACCCAGGTGGCTTTCTAGGGGATACGGGCACATTTCCTGGTCCAGAGCCACGATCACCACCACAGAACAACGCTCGCTTGGGTGTAAACAAACTTTGTGGGAGTTCATCAAAATCAGTCTCTCTTCCATTGCCCCTGCAGCAGCAGCAGCAGATTTGGCATCTTAACGCCATCGCAGGTTCAAATCTGCTGCTCTGTTGAAATATTGAAATTCCACTGGCCGCAGGGAGTTTTTGTTCCAGAACGGAGTGCGGGACAGAAAGTGAGTTTTGAAAGCCAGACATCTCAGCACCTGGTGAAGTAACGGTTGAGTCATTGGTATTGATCAACAGCAGATAGATTACGGTCATTGTGTTCTATGGGCCAATAAAAATCTTACTCATGGCACCGTTAATGAGGATGACTCTACTCTTCCCTGCCCTTGCTGTAGGTATTTTCTGAGCGATGGTTGTATTGTTCTTGGCTGCAGCGAGATTTCAAAGAGTCATTCTCTGAGCAAAGTGTGCTAACATGGGTAGGCAGTAAGATCTGGAGCAGTTTGGTTTCCCCCTGTGGCAGTTCGTACACCTCCAGATGAAAACACATCAAAGAGAGAAAGACGAGCGATGCCGTCATTCAAACCAATACTTCTGCAGCATTTTCGCTCCTTCGTCTTCGTGCGATTTAGGTGTGAAATCCGCCTCATCAGTGTCATGGGAGATAATGAGACCATGTGAGATCTTATTACCTTCCAGCACCGACAGATACATGCAGCCATAATTACTCCCACTGGCGGCTTGCTTATTGACGACGCCTGCTCAAAGTATCACTCGGGGACTAATGATTTCCCTCCTTCACAAGGCAAACAATGGAATGAACACCGCTTCAATCAACTCAGAGTGATGGATTTAATGACAAAATCATTTTTCCTCCACTTTATGGCCAAGGAGAAACGACACATGCAGAATGAGATGGGTCTCGGAGGGGATGTTTTTGCGTGAGACCAGAGCGGTAAACAAGAGCGCGGCTTTTATTTGTTGTGATTTCATTGTATTTGATGATAAGTGAATGTGACCGACCGATTGTTGTTAACTTGCAGCAAATCAAACGCATTACTATGTGTGAGCATAGTTCCCTCATCAGTTTTCTGTGACTGAGGGTGGTTTCTTTAGGGGGTGGACTGGAGAAATGAGCTCTATTGATTCGAGGAAGGGAAGAAAGAGGGAAAAAAGGGTAGAGGGACTCCAACTAGTCTCAGTTGGATCATGAGTTTAACATGCAGTGACAAATGGACGGTGGAATGGGAAAGAACACCCCGAAATCAAATTGACTATGGATTGTAGCGGCCTGGATTTATGGCTTCGGGGTATCCCAAACCTGGAAGTCATGAATTGATGCAACTGAAATGGGGGGTCAGCGGGGGATTGCTGCTATGATTCGTTTACTGCGTGTCTCACAGACGGACAATACTAATGGTGAGTCATTGTTGTCCCACAACACGGCTCGTTAATAGAATATACAGAGACAGAAGTTAAAGGCCGTGACAAATCTGCCTCTGTGGACTTTGGCTCCGGGAGGCTGGACTAGGCTGCTGGAACCGGCCGCATATCAGCACAGCACACAAGCACAGCTTAGGGACTTAGACATGGACAAGATGGCATCTAGGCTTAGACCGATGTATTGGTTTGCAGGTGTTTCGGGCCGATACTGGACAGACAGAATACAGTCAGCAAAGGTTAGTAACACACACTGCTCTTCCCTTCCCTTTCAATCGAAGTCATTTACACACACAAGACACTTTTGTCCATACTTTAAAAACCTTTTCAAGTCATCGAAGTACAAGTCAAAGTTTCACCAGAAATCACCCAAAGTCAAGGCCCGGATCTACTAACATGTCTCTCCAGTGGAGCTGGAAGTGTTCGTGGGAGAGAAAACCCCAAAGAGCTGCAGAGAAGAGATGTTTTACCCGCATGTAAAAAGTCACTCTGGAACGACATAAAGTGAATGCAGTTGGGCACCACAAGCACGATTTAGTGGAGGTAAAAATCGCTGGTATGATATGAGAAGGTGAACCAAAATGCTGACCATAAATAAAGCCAAAGAGGAGCCTTAACCTTGGAGGAGCAAGTGCAAGAGAGCCTGACTGAGACACAGGTGCCAGGTGTGGGAGGATGGGATGGGAGATGGAGAGGGTGAAGGTATGGTTACATTTAGCTGGAGAAGCCGCGCACACACCTCTCCACTGTCGTGACAGTTATTACGCACACATGTTTTAGCTGCATTGTTTTCATCAAGCCAATGGCTCATAATAAGTGTCAGCAAATCCAGAGAATAGCGTGCAACTTTTCTTTTTTGTATATTTAGGTAATAGTCTACATGTTGAGTCATGAGGGTTAAATTGTACTTTTTTAAGTCAGCATACTTGTTTAAACCCTGCGATCTAATGACTGCATGTTATGCTGTGTAGATGACTGTGTCACTTTGATCTTAGAGCCGGTTCCAGAGACATGTAGCACACGGCTCCTAATACTACTGGTAGTGGAGGTAATGCAGTAAATCAATAATTAGTTAGTAAAGATTACAATTATACTGGACCAGAATCAGAGGATACCAGGCTCAAACAGGGGGCAACAAAGGCTAATTGCAATATTCAATGATCACACAAGACAAAGAGCTATGAACTGGTACCTTGTATTTTTTGAAAATAAACAAAATAAAATAAATGACCATGGTTTCAGTATACAGTTCAATTCCACAGTTTCAACTCCTCAGTTTCAACTCAGCAACAAATTATTTCTTTTGTCACTCTTTCTTTGCTTTTGAACCACTGAGTTCTTTTCAACTACTTTTCTGACACACTGGGTGCACCCTAATATAGGTCATTCGGAATCTGAACTCTCAATATTTGGATCCAACATTAGGTAGGTAACAATATTAAAACAATACCCGGTTCAATATTATCACTTCACAACTCACTTCAACCTTAAAATAGTTCACTATTCACTGTATCAGCAATAACAAAATCACCATAACCAAGGCACAATAATACACCATATCAATAATATGAATACTCAGTCACTTAAACCAGTGATGGTTACTACTCAGTCCTTCCACAGGCACAGGGAATGTGTTTGACGAAGCATGAAGAAGGTAAGTGTCTTTTCCAAGTCAAGTCAAACAAAAGGGTAAAGTCAGAGTCTGGGATTTGAGGTTGTGCAAGTGGTGCTGGGAGTTGAGTGTAAGAGTGGTGCTGGCCTTGTGCAGTTTGTCCAGGGATCTAGAGGTCTTGTCTGGGTTGTAGGGCTGAGCGATATGGTTGAAATCAATATCATGATAATCACAAGGATTTTTCTCTATATCAATATATATCACGATATGGTTCATGTATGCAAAATCATGTTAAATAATCAAATGAATGTTCATCTCATTGAACCGAATGGTAATGTTAGGTGTGGTGTCAAACAAAACTGAAATTTTCAAATAATATTCCTACCATACCTCATTTTAGGAGTTTTTAAGTAAAATTTGCTTATCATCATCAATTCAGATAGCAGAAATGTGTGTCATGATATCAAAATATCTTTATATCATCACGATATGATTCCACTGAAAGACGATAAACGATAATATTGAATTATTGCCCAGCCCTACTGGGTTGGCTCGCCATCAACGTCAAATCAACTCAAAAAACCTGACCTGCAGTTATTGACATGGCCAGAATTGTTCATTAATCAACTGCCTTTCAATTGCCTTTCTGATTTGTCAGGAATTGTTAATCCTTTAACTTCAACAAAATATGTACATATAATGTAAATTGTACAATCAACATATTTTAAATAACCTTTACAGTAAATGAATTCCTGAGTAAAGTGAAACTAAATTTCTATTTTAACATAACATTGTATATATTCTTTAAATTAAAGCAAAACAATGTTACATGAATTACAAACCAACTTGACGCAATATTGTTCTTCTGTTCTTTTTAAATCAGATTCACTATACCAATGAAATAAAATACCTGACAAAACATGACTTATGTTACTTCAGTATTAAACAGTTCAGTAGCTTTACCAGCCAGAGAAAACATGGAGCAATTAAACACTCTTTATGTCACGTTTTTATATTCCTGTCAAACAGCTTTTCTTTAGTTGAGCACTACAACAGTCGGCTAATTGCATTGTTCATCACTTAATGCTAATTTTGTTAGCTCTAGGCCTATTCACTTGAACTCGCTAGCTTAGCCTAGCACCTCCTTTTTACTGTTTTATCTGAGTTACTTTTTCACCGTTCAGCTGCATCTCCTCTCCCTACAGTGTCACCCAGCGTCTGACTAGTGTATGCTGTCTAGCCTGCCTACAGTGCTGCGGACCTGCGTTCTGATTGGCTAAGGCACTTCCGTGTTGTTAACTCTCTGTGACCTGGCAAATAAGACATGCTTTTCCTAGGTCTTAATTTCCATGCGCAATCAGCAGGTGTTAACGGCCACCGCCTCATGACAAATCACGTCCACTGCCAATTTCCATAAATCCCTCCCTTTATTTTGCACCTCGGCACCACAAATGCATATGCAATTAGACCAAACCGCAAAAAACGACAGATCAACCTATGATTTCAGGCGCAAATGCCCTGTGCGCTGTCTGGGCCCAAGTCTCAAGTATTCTCTATGCATCAAGTCAAGTCTCAAGAAATTCAAATTGTGACTCGAGTCCCACCTCTGGACCAAGACAGAGGAACTGATCTTTGATCCTCAGGTTGTTGCTGACCGTCCGCCTGTCACCATCCACAACAATTCCATCAGGCAGGTGGAGACACCTATAAATATCCGGGGCTCCCAGATATGGCCTCATTATGTCAGATATACCCTCATGATGCCAGATATTACCCCATGCTACCAGATATGTCCTCATGATGTCAGATATGCCCTCATGATACCAGATATGCCCACATGATGTCATGCCCTCATGATGTCAGATTTGTCCTCATGATACCAGATGTCTTCATGATGTTAGATATGCCCTCATGATGCCAGATATACCCTCATGATGTCAGATTTGTCCTCATGATACCAGCTATATCCTCACGATGCCAGATATACCCTCATGATGCCAGATATGTCCTCATGATGCCAGATATACCCTCATGATGTCAGATATACCCTCATGATGTTAGATATACCCTCATGATGTCAGATATGTCCTCATGATACCAGATATGTCCTCAAGATACCAGATATATCCTCATGATGCCAGATATGTCCTCATGATGTCAGATATACCCTCATGATACCAGATATGTCCTCATGATGCCAGATATGTCCTCATGATGTCAGATATACCCTCATGATGCCAGATATGTCCTCATGATGCCAGATATGTCCTCATGATGCCAGATATACCCTCATGATATCAGATATGTCCTCATGATGCCAGATATGCCCTCATGACCTCAGCTGCTCTGTTCATCTAGACTTTGTGCTAAAGTACAGCAGTGTATGTACTTTCTGCACAGAGTTGTGTTCCACACCTCTGAGTGTTATTCAGTAGCACACGTCCATGTGAAACAGCAGTGTGACTGTACATTCAAAAGCCAAGGTGACACGCATGTTGACAATGGGCCTCTAAAACCATAGGCATAGGCATCAGAACCTCCAGAACTGAGATTGGCTGATAAGCTCTCACTGGACTCATCTCATCTCCTCCACAAGGAGTTTGAGCTACTGCCAACGGGCCGGCGGTTCAGTCTCCCAGTCTGCAAAGTAAACAGACTCAAAAACTCATTTGTGCCACAGTCCATCACACTTCTGAATAGGCAGGGAGGAAGACTGAAGGACTAGTGGATGGGGAGCGGGGAAGGGGGACAAAGGGACGGCATCCTTTCCTTCATGCACCTCAGCTGGAGCATGCCATTCACTGGGATCAATGTCAAGACTGTTGCATCTGGATCTTTGTTATGTATATTTGTATGTTTTTATGTTTTCTAATGGTCTATGCCACTTTACGGAAGACAAATTTCTGGAAACAGACAAAGTAATATAATGAAATCTAATATTCCCTACCAGTCAGTGTCGTCCACCTCTGATATGATGAATATGATGCAGTTTGATTTGATTACATATTTATTGTAGAATTGATCATTGCTACACTGGTTGCTGGAAGCCCTTAACCTGATTGATTCTAATGTGACATTTTGATCAGATTCCACACAAGTATGCGGGAATATGTTTAATAACTAGTAGTAGTAGCAATAGTATTAGTATTATTAGTAGCATTATTATTGGTATTAGTATTATTATCATCCTGGGTTTCAATAGAGAGTTTTTGTATCACTAGAAGACCTGTATGATCTAAAAGTTTCAGATGCTTTTCCACCCCGACAAGAATAACATTTTGAGATAAACACTGACCACTTTACATTTTTTTTTTACAGTTATCAGCACCAAATACTGGCTATCGGCATCTTCAATCCCAAAAATATTGGTATCAGTATCGGCCCTCAGAAATCCTTATCCGTCGAAGCCTAATGCCATCACATTTAAACATGTTTTGAAGCTGTCAGCAAACTGAGAGTAGGCTAATCAAACACAAACAGCAAACAAAACAATTATGCAAAAGAAACATCTTTTTATTGTAACATCATACAGTTATTTGTTATCATAATACTATGCTATATATATTTATATTTTTACATGGGACACAAGCTACTGAGGAATACATACAGTCAGCAACATAGAAAAATATTAGAATAGTATTGGCACAGATGAAGTACTATTTACTGTACTTTACATGTTATACATTTAGCAAAATAAACGCAGAATCAAATAAATACATGTTCCTCACAGTGAAGTCAGACTTTTTTTGTTTTTTTTACATTCACTTCAAACATTTGGAATTGTGTCATATTCCAGCACAATACTCCAAGAAGAGCAGACAATGGTAAAATAATCGAAGTAAATCTCATTTCACACACATGACAGAAAAGCTGCCTCGGAGCCTTTGAAACTGAAGCATACACACACAGTACGCACCTTCCTTCACACACACATACACTCTACACACTAACAGGAATACCACTCTCAGTACGGTAAAGGGCAATCAAATACAAAAAGGTTCAAGTCAGATATTTTTGAGGGTTGAAAACACTTGCGAGGATCTATCAGATCTATGGTAGCGGGTCAAACATAAAAACAAACTAAGATTCCAGCATTCCTTATGAATTCACTCTCCTTAATGACAATGACAGAAAATGCACGATTAACAGTGTCAAAGACAAAATAAAACACTTTGTACTCTACATGAATGGGGTCGAACAAAACAGAAATACAAGCACAGGGGTTTCTGAATACTACTGTTCTTTCGAGTGAAGCCTTTCATAGGACAGCCACCTATTTTATAACATAATAAAACCCCGTTACATATCAACGAAGCAGACCCGCGTTTGCCCTTGAAGAGGCCGATCTCAACGCAACAAACATTTCTCCCTCCCTCATCGATTCTCAGCGACCCCTCTGGGTAAACAGACACAGCCCTATTGGGGATAAGCAAACAAGCTAAAGCCACATCCATGTATGAGTGTGTGTGTGTGTGTGTGTGTGTGTGGGTGTGTGCGTCGGGGGAGCGGAGAAATGATGCGTGATGCGTGGCAGCTCCCACAGATTGCTTACGCAGCGCGCTTAGTGGCTTTGGAGAGCGATCCCTGTGTCCTAAAGGGGCCCATTTGATTAGAGTCAATCGCAGTGACACTCTGCTTACCATGCAGGGCCACACGGCAAACACCGGGAGACACACAGAGGACTTCCACACAGAAAAGAGCACTTTGAGGTGTCACCGCTCGTACTCGGGAGGCAGACGGCGCACTTCGAAAGACAACAAGAGACGGGCCCGGGATGGACAGCTGAGGTCAAGTTTTAACAACAAGAGCGGGGACGCGTAAAGGAAAAATCCACTCTCGGATGCGCTGACACTGTTAGATGTCACCGGTTCTGGTGTTCGTTCAACTTTTGCTTCAGTTGGTGATTTTCTTATGTTTCGATCAAAGGTGGGTCAAGTGGGATCAAGTCAACTAGTTCGCAATCTCGGAACCCATCGTCTATCGGTCTGACGACGATTAGACTCTGGGGGCGATGGCCAGTATTTCGGGGTTTCCGGTGTAGCCAGCGGACATCCGGGCCAAGACTTCCTCTTCCGTGCGCTGGTCATTGTTTACAGTCCAATTAGCAACTTGAGACGCGAGAATGGAGTTGGAGTTGAGAGATGACGTCTCATATGCAGATATCTGTTTATAGAGATTAGCCGAAATGTCGTCTGGACCTAAAAAACTTGTGAAATAATCCGGTCGTAGACGTCGTCTCTCAACTCCAACTCCATTCTCGCGTCTCAAGTTGCTAATGGGACTGTAAACAATGACCAGCGCACGGAAGAGGAAGTCTTGGCCCGGATGTCCGCTGGCTACACCGGAAACCCCGAAATATTGGCCGTCGCCCCCAGAGTCTAATCGTCGCCAGACCGATAGACGATGGGTTCCGAGATTGACTAGTTCGTGAACATTGGGACGTCTACGATTATAGTCGTGCCCTTTGCTCAAAACGCAGCACGTCTTGTGGCCGCATTGCATTCTGGTTTATTTTCTGCTACTGCGGGTGGAGAAATTGGTCTCTCTCCTCTTCTACAATAGATAAGAATGGCGTGACGTTTCAAATGGGCCATGCCCACAAAGTGCGGTACAAGCGAAATCAACATTTTCTGTGGTTGATTTTTCTGTATTCTGATCATTTATGTGAAATGTATATGGTGTAAATAATGTGTTACCATTTCACAGTTATCAAAGAGCTGCACCACCGTTAAAATGGTTTTCCCTGGAAGTCACAAAAATGCTAACAAGCTAGCAAATTTCAGTGCAAACTTCCGTTCAAGAGAGCAGTCATGCTAGCATTTTGAGACTTCAAGAAAACATATTTTAATGAACTTGCTGTTGTTTGACAACCATGAAAAAACATCTTATGCACATAAATTAATCGAACACAGAAAAATCAGCCACAGAAAAGGTTGATTTATTGTTTTGCCCATAGAAAATGAATAGTGTTTCGCACTTGTACCGCACTTTGTCACATCGCCATTCTTATCTGTGGATTTCTCCCTGTATGATTGTTGAACGTGCTTGGTGCAAAATGGTGGCTCTAGAAAGAAGCCCTCGCTCTTTGATTCTGAGGGACTGACACCAAAAACCTGACGTTTACCGCTGATGTTTTGCTATCAAACTTTGCTATCACCAACAGCTGTTTTTAACAGTGTAAAAGTGTTTTAGGGTGGATTTTTCCTTTACTAGAACACTTTCTTTACACAGTGCATGTAAGAACACACAAAAAAAAAACACAGACAGAATGATTGTTTGGAGTTTGTAAAGCTAGCGGAGGTTGTTTCAAGATCATCGATAAAGTGCACTTGCTAATTAAACCAGTGCAAAGGATAAATATAGCTCTCTGTATGTACATAACTACATATGCAGCAGATGCACCGACCACCGCTGAATATGATAACTCTGTGGTGACACTATGATAACAGTTCTCTAATGCCAAAATGTAAACATCTCTTGATGGACAGCGTACCGGTGAGGAAGCTGTCCTCCCGCGCTGGAAAATGACACCTTTCTTGTCATGCTTACATTCTCGTGGGACAGCAAAGGTTTGGTTTGCACAAAATAATTCATACAGCGTAGCTTAGTGAGGTGTGGAAATAAGTTTGATCTAAAATGGAAGTGTAAATTAGAGGAGAATCTGCAGTATTTGACTGTGGTGGGAAGGTGCTTTCCTCCTATCGTCACGCATCATATTGCACTTGGTCTCTAGGAAATGACAGTGTGTGTGTGGGGGGGGGGGGGGGGGAGTCTTGGCAGGAAAGGTTGGTCCATAATATGCAAAGTCATCCATTTTTTCCAGAACACAAAAAAAGCAATGACGCCCTGATTCACAAAGTGTTTACACCGTTTAAAAATAAAAATAAAAATGAAACTACTTCAAACTGTCACATGAAATCAGATCTATTTTTACTTTAGAGGATTTGAATAGACAATTGAAAACAGCTCTTGGGCAAAACATTGAGAATGTCATGGCTGTTGGACCATAAAGTTGCACTGTTGTGGATAATATCTCTTTTTCACATGGTGGGTATATTTGCTGTTGATTACATCAGTAAGCTTGTTTTCTGTCGGCCTGCCTGTCACATAATTGACAATGGGAATAAGTCATGTGCCATAATTGTGTTATTCTGCTAGTAACAATGCTGTAGCTTTGTTGGCATATTGTAAAATCATGTATCAAATGAATTTATGAATTCAGTCAATCAACCTCTCAATCAATCACTTAAAAAACTGAAGAATTTAACACTGCAGGTAGAGCCATATTATACATTTGGTATCAAAAACAGTGCAAAGCTCACCTTGGCTGTAATACTTTGTGAATCAGGGTCAAAGAGTGAGGCTGAGCTCATCTACAGTGAGGGAAACGTACAGTAAGTGCTTCCAACAAGCACACTTCTTCAGATATGCACTATATTAAATTCTAGGCTACATGGGTTAACACTTCCGCCTGCATCGTATACTTTATAGACACGGTTACTTTGATTTGGAAAGTCGCTTGATGTAAATGTACAGTATATGATACACATGAACGCACAGAACATCACATTTAGATGGACTAACCATACTGTAGGTTCATGAGCAGATAAAAAATAAATCATTTCAAACGATATATTCATTTTTGTAAAAAGAAACGTCTATATTTTGTACAATAAAATCCTTGTTAATGTACAATCAAGGGGAATAAATGCTGCGCATCTATTGCCTCGCTTTTAAGGACAGTTTAAGACTATCATAGTAGAATTCAACCAACCAGTGATATTGACTGAAGAGTCTAACCCAACTCTAAAGGGCAAATAATTAAATGCTTTAGACCACAATTAGCATTTTGTTAGTGCTTTGGGTGAGGGGGTTATTCATAAGGCCAACAAATCATCTACAATCAATCCTGTGATGTCAGATGTTTTGCTTTGCATGGCTACACGTCAAACTTAGACAACTTCTGAGTCCCCGATTAAAACAGTCACGTTACACTGATGTTTTTAATGATGGCTGCTTACAAGCCTAATGTATAGGTTATACAGGCCCTACCTCTTAGATACCGGAGTTATATACTTTACATATTCTGTACATAGTCAAGGAAAGGGCCCTATCCGCCGGCTCCGCTTCAAGTCGGGGTATATACAGCACTAGCACCTTTATTTGAAGTAATTGAGTCCCGCCACCAGGAAGAACTTCTCCAGGAAAAGTTCGGAGTCCAGGACGGCGATGTGGGCTGCGCGGCCGATCAGGGTGTTGGCCGTGTTGGGCAGAGCGTGGAACACGTTCTGGCGGATCAGGCGGCACTCCTTGGCCTCCACCAGCGGCTGCAGCAGGTTGTTGATCATCTCCGTGTACACAGGACCTTCAAGGGCCAAAATCACAAACAGAGTCGGTGATCGACGAGGGGACACGCGGATGATTTTGAGCTCCCATCAGTCTCCCTAAAACTTGATGTATTCCTTAAGGAGCTGCCAATCCACTTAAAAGAACAGTGTCATTTCTATGGGTTTCCATGGAGATGGTCTACATTTTAGACCATCTTGGGGCAGGATTTAGATTCTGTTTCAGAGGCTTTTCCACCCTGACAAGAATAACTTGCTGGTGGAAACACTGAATCCCTGTAATTGCTTGGGATGCTTTTTTGGAGAGGGGGGCATAAAAATAGTCATAAGACATTGAAAATCAGCACTAAATATCGACTGTCAGCCCACAAAAACCTCACCAGACATGAAAAACAGCGTACGCACACACACAGAGAGAGCGCAGAAGCCACAAGATGCGTCAGAATAGCTAGTTAATATATCTTGTTCCTGACCTGTGGTCCTGTCTTTGAGCGCAGTCTTGCACATCTCTATTCTGGCAGAGTGGAAAGGAACATAACGGTCCTGTGGAGACGCCACCAACACCACGTTCTTAAAGAACTGGAGCCCTGAAAGGACAAGAGACACATGAGTAAATGAGACTGCGGTTGTGTGTGTGTGTGTGTGAGAGAGAGAAAGACAGAGAAAGAGAGAGAGAGGAAAGGCGGCGAATGGGTTGTAAAACGCAAAGTACAATCACAAAGTACAATGACAGGCTTGATGCGATAAAACTATGTTTTTTCTCTTGTCTCCTGTCAGTGTGCTTTTAAGAGAGTGCACTGGTGGGTTTCCAATGACAGGGTTTGGATCATTTTGTCAGCCTGCTACAGCTCTGGAGGGGGAAAAAAAAGCGTTTTCAGGCTTATCTTCTTCAAGCCTCTGACAAACGACTGCTTTGTTCCACTCACACAGTGGGGAGGCCTCTCACAGTTAGCTGGCAGGGTTTGGAGTGTTAGTGAGCTGACACATACAGAAATTTGACAAAAAGACAAGATGACAAAATGTTCATGAATATTTGATTAGACTGTCTTTCAGGTAATAGTCTGTAAAGTAAGGGAGTCTATATACTCTCTGTACCTCGAGTTTGGCCTTTTTCATATAGTACCTGGTTTCTGACTCAGGAGATATAAGAATGTTTTCCGTGGATCGACGTGATCTCTGAAGGTGAGCTGCAGCAACGATCCCGATTTTTTCAGCTTCTGCATTAACCATAGACCTGAGTGGAGAAAAATAAACACACAAACACACACACACACACACAATCAGGCTCCCTCCCTTTTGAAGACCCAGCATAGAAGGAGAGCAGCACAGATGATATTCTTAGATAAAGGACAAGAGGCTGCTGAGGAGCAGAAAACATCGTGGATTGTGCGATAAATACAGCACATCTGCGCTGTACGTGTTTTGTTCCCCCCCCCCCCCGAGCTGAGCGGTGGCCTCACCTGTGCTGACCAGTGTGCTGTTGTTGTACAGCGTTCCCAAGTGCGGGCCCGACAGCGAGAGGAAGGTGTGCAGTTTGGGCAGGTAGCAGCGGAAGCGCGGCCTCGTCAGCACCGAGCGGATGATGATGTTCCCCAGGGAGTGGCCGATGAAGCTGTTGGCCGAAGACAGAACAACTTTCAGGGAGATAAACTCGCATCCTGAGTGGGCGGGTGGAAAAACAGAGCCTCCAACGCTGTAGCTGACCTGCGACACTGCGCCATATCTTATAATAGACACTTCTCTAAGGACGGATAGGAACTGGACCTTATTTGTATATTGTTGCTGCAACATAGTTTTAGTTTCTTCATCAGTATAGGAATGTTCCTAAAGGCAATGTGACAGTTTAATGATGCTAAAGTAGAGAGTATACCATAAGAATTAATAGCATTGCCCCAGCAGTGGGAAATATTAGATTCATGAAGCTATGTCTGTCACTTAGTCTAATTACTTTACTGTTACAGCTCTGCCCAAAATCCCTCACCACCACGTCTGCTCCTTCTCATCTGTCTTCTGCAAAACTAAATATAGAGGTAATGTGGTAGGAGCCAGATGCTGTTGTGGCAGTCCATTGCTTTAGTCTTTGATACTCACTCTCCAGAGAATACACTAGGCTGGAGAAACTTAACAAACTTGAATAGAAATAACAAAAGAATAACAAATTGGCACATTGAGGGCAATTAAGCCGGGAGATGGATTGCTTAACTTGATCTGAACGAGGAAGCACACTGTTGCAGTGCAGCCTATCACGTAAAAGTCAAGAAACGTATTGGCAGTGTGTGGTATCAGCTTCTCATCCATGTTTAGATGCTGTGTTACTGCTTGTGCTATCTATACTGCATGTTATCAAGCCTCTCTGACAAGTTTAACAAGGGATTCATGCTGAGCCCAAACACTAATTTACAGGTTCTGCTGCCATCTAGTGACCAAAGAAAATACTGCTTAGGTTGATGATTTTGCCCCTGTTTGTTGTGCCTCAAATGATGATCTCCAATCAATAAAAACCAATCAAAAGTGGAATTAGTAACTTGTATGCTGTACAGTAGGGAAGCTGAGGGACTGACCTTATCCTGCCTATGGTAAGATTATACAGCTGGATATGCTGGATGATCTCATCCAGCAACCTGTCCGTCATGGTGTCGAAATCTGCAAACGTGTCAGTCTGCAGCGAACAGCAAAGAAAAGCACGGCCGTCAGCGTTCCGCAAATCGCCTTGGAGCGCTTTCCCAAAATATGACTGTACATGTTATCAATTTGCTCTAATCGCTGTCATCTAAAAAGGTCCGCACACATCACCGCGCCTCCTACCTGGTTTCTTTCAGACATGAGGAAGTCGAGCCTGGATCCTGGCAGCCCTAACTCAATAAACGTCTTCACCAGCCGAAGGTCTGCACTGTTCCCTGGAAGCAGAGAGGAAATTATACATACAGTATCTGGCTCAGCTTTTATGAAGAGTGCCCATTAATCATTCAAGAGACACCTGCAATATGTTTTAAGAAATTAGTATTCAGACTCTAGTGTGAGTTTGTAGGACATGACTCTCCGAGACGACATTACATTTATACTGCTAATAAGCTACTGAAATCTAAAAAAGGACATATACAGCATGCTATGCAAGTATTAGGATGTATCAGTTAATAGCTATATGTTCATGTGGTGAAATTGCACTGTACTGTATCACACACCAGAGCATTATGTTGTACACTAACTCACCATCAAGGCCATGGACACACACTACAAGGTGGATGCCGTCGTCAAACTCCTCATCGTCCTCCTCGGGGGGGAAGTAGGGCAGATCTGATGCCAGGAGAGGAAGGTCGCTGTACAAGCTGGCCTGAAAGCTCAACTCTTTCAACAGCTCCTCTTTGGCCTTGTAGAAACTGGAGTAAAGGGAACGGGCATTGAGAGAAGCACAGGAAGCAGTAACAGTAACTGACTGTATTCTGGATGTTATGAAAAAATAACATAAAAATGGAATGATGATAAAATCAGACATACCATGTACCATCACATACCATGTACCATCACACATACAAAAATGCAAGGTTGCCATTTTTACAGAAAGTTTATCGAATATTGACACTGGATTTGTCTCTTAGGGTGCAATCAAACCTACAGTCTGCTTTATTTGGCCCAGACCATAGCTGAAAAGTTTACTTTATTGCATTTTTGTATTAGCAAGTGAACCAGGGCTTGTAAACAACAGTCACATGGACTCACAAGTAACTTGGTGGCCGGGGGAGTCAAAACAAATCTGATTCCAATCCCTGTAAGTTTATTTCACTTGACTTGATCTTGATCCTCAGTTCATTGCGCTATGCTAGGCTTTCCAAGCATGAGTAACTGCTGGCTATCAGATGTCAACATCCATCTTCTTACACTCTTAAACTCTTGCGTTTTGGGGTTGCTTCCAAGTTCACTTGTTAGAGCAGTGATTCCCAATCTTTTTCATATCAAGGACCCCTAATTTAGTCCACAGACCCCCATTTGATGAGATTTTGTCTCTCGGACTCAAACCTGAGAATATTTTTATTGTTAGATATGATTTTATCCAGAATCCAGAAATTGTAGTTAGAGAGATAACAGTGAAACTATGATCAAAACAGTCATTCTTCTACATTCTCTAACTTCTTATAAATGAAATAATGGTGAAGTTTAACAATTCATCAATTTGCTGGGGACCCCCTGCAACCCTCTCAAGGACCCCTGGTGGTCCCTGGACCCCACGTTGAGAACCACTGTGTTAGAGGACTGATACCTGCATCTGCATTTATAGGCATTTCGGTGCATTAATTTGGTGCTACCTGAGTTCACATTACATTGTTCTCACCTGCCGCAAACATTCTTGGTGTGAACATGCCCTTAAACACACATACATTACATCTTGTCCTTTCCTCAGACTGACAATGGGTTTAGCCAAAACATACAGTAAACTCACTTCAGCATTCTTTCGTTGGTCTCGTCATCCATGCTCAGGGGATTGAGCGAAGACGAGGAGATGATACCAAAAGAGCCGAGGGGCTGATGGGTAATGGGTGAGGTAGTCTGGCGAGCGGACATGCCACTGATGGACGGAGAGTCTCTCAGAACGGAGGAAAAGGGCAGGCAGGTGGGGGCGCAGGACACCGACATATTCACCACCTCCACCACCTTCTTATTCATGAAGGCCAGGCCCGAGTTGGGGATCTTAGCTGGCTTACTCTGGCAGTCCAAAGGCTCTCTCTCGCCGGCCGGGAGCCCATTGAGGTCAACAGGCGAAGCAACATCATTGGTTATCAGCCCTCTGAGGTCACTAGGCCTCTGTGTGGTGTTGGTGCTGTTGGGGATGTGCTGGAGGTCGTGGGAGTTCTCAATCGCTGAGGCCTCAGGGGGATCCAGACACTCCTGGTCCTCAAGGTCGAGCAGCTGGATCTGATGGAAACTTCCATCCTCAACCTTATTACTCTCCTGATCTGCTGTACTTTTATGCACACATGGTTTGTTTCCACAGCTGCAGGGCGCCTCTTCCACTTCAAAGAGATGCACGTTGTCCACTGCTTCTCTTACTCTACTGATGTCTGCTTGATAGTTCATATTCTCCACCTGGCTGGCAATAACAGCACTCTCCTTCACATGAGGGCCTTCTACAGACTGTTGTAAAAGCAGTCCTTCAGGGACACCACTTAACACTTGCTTGATTTTGTGTGTCTCAGACATGAACTGTGGAGGGTTCGTGTTTTCAGAGCTGATAGTCTCTTTGAGAACATGACCATGGTCTGTGGCTGAACCCCTGTCTAGTGAGACTGTTTCAGGTTGCTCCCCGTCTTGGTTGTTCTTCAGAGAAGAGTGGTTGATCCTAGATGACTCCTGGTGTACTAATCTCTCTGTATCTAGTTCCTGGCTGAGCACCCCTTGGTCCTCCTCTGTGTCTTCTGGGCTACTTATCTGCGGTGCGGAGACCGACTTGGTCAGTTTGCTGAGCTGCCTCTGCTGCTGGTCCTCCTCATAGGGCAGGGAGCTAATTGAGGTGAGCGAGGCCTGTATGCCTCCGCTTGGTATGCTTCCGTTGCTCTCCATCTGCAGACCCTCGAGAGAGCTGCGGTGGACCGGGTGGCGTCGCACCATCTGCTGCGGGATCTCCCGTTCGCTGGAGAAGTCCCGAGGAGGGCGGCCTCGCAGCACAGCCTCCACGGGCCACGCCACCGAGCTGGGCTCGCTTTCGATGCCTGAGTCGGAAATGACCGAGGAGGAGCGCTTCATGATCTTTGAGCCGACCAGGCCTCCGCGGTGAATCGGCTCTCTTCTGAGCTCGCCAGTAAAAGGGGGCGTGACCGGATGAGCATAGGCAGTGGGTAGGCTGATGAGAGGAACATCCTCACTCTCGTCATCCATTGAGTGATTCAACGGCATGGCAATGTCAGACTCCTCTTCGTTGTACTCATTCTCTCCTGCGTCGCTGTGTTTGAGAATCTCTGTGGCGTCACTAAGTTCTGTGGCATTTTCTCTTGCATGGTGAACAGGGGACTCGTCAGCACTGTTAGAAGTATTCGAGTCAATAAGGGGATTGTGGTTTGAGGAGAGGACCAGGACTGCCTCTCCTCTGTATGGGTCGACATCTGAAGGCCTGACAGTAATGTACCTCGGGCCTGGACTAGAGATCTCCTCAAGCTGGGCTTGCTCCGCTGGTTCCTCTGCCTGTTCTGCTTCTGTTTGAGAGGGTTCTGGGCTCTCCTCGCTAAGAATGAGGCTATTGGTACTTCTGATGCTGGTGCTGGTCCTACTCTGCTCTGCTATGAGTGAGACGTATGTGGGCAGGTCCATGCAGTCATCACTGTCCGAGGGCTCCTGGGGTATTGCTGGTGATTGGGAGCCCTGTCCTCTTTCGTGAGTCCTATTGGCAGAGGTGATGGCAGGATCCGAGTTGGTCTGCTCATTGGTAGTTGCAAGCATTGGCACATGTGATACCCATTCTGGAAACAAGCACCAGTGGCAATCAATCAATGGAAAGTTTTGGGTCATTTGCTACAAATTGTGTGAATGACAAAATATTTGACTTTCTTCCAGGAAATGCATATTTGAGAATTCACATTTTGGATTACCTGTTTGTGGAGACTCCACATATCTGTCCTCAAAGATGATGGGCAGGCTGTTCCAGTCTCCATCAATGTCCAGGCACTCAACAGGTAAAGGAGGCATTCTGGTCAGGTAGTCGGAGCTCCGCACCTCTGCAGCTATCTGTCCATGTCTGTTAATTCTGAAGGAGGAGGATAATACCATAGACAATAAACTTCTCTCTATCCAAATTTATCCAAATTATCCAAAGTTTAAGATAAGAGCAATACAAGAAAGTGTCATAATTATCTTTCTGGGAAAGGTCATACTTACAGGTCCTCTTGAAACGTCAAAGATGTCACTTTGTGGTGTTCGGTGAAGAAGTACGCCTCGGAAAATCTCCTGACCTGAGATTTCGACATACAGAAAAAAAAACCTCACCTTAAAGGAGCTTCAACCTCATCTTTAATGCAGTTATACAAACAGGATGATATTTTAAAAATTACAAAAATAAAAGCCTGTTTTTCAGTTCAATCCTATGCATATCTTGAGTCAAACACCCAAGGTCCGCTCACAGCAGAGAGATTCAAATCACTTCTTCCACTTCGTCAGAGAAGCTTGATTGAATATTTTCCCCTTCTCCAACTCCAATTAGAAATGCATCATCCTTGAAAGTCAGCCGCCGTGACAGGCAAATTACCAGGAACACCATTTCTACTGTATTTTCACCCCATGATAATTACAGAATAAATGTTAATTGAAATCCTAACTCCACTGGTGGGTGGAGGCATGACAATATCCCCTCAGGGTAATCTAATACCAAAGCAAACATGTTCATTATTCCCAGACAACTGAGACGAAACAGTGTCAAATATGAGAGCTTTGAGAGCTACTCCGCTGTGAAGCAGATTGAAAATGGCTTTGTATTAATATTAAACAGCCCAATGATTAGATAGAAATTCTATTGGAAATTGTATTAGCCTGCTCAGCCAGGTTTTAGCCGCTGAGGTCTAGACTGGCATCTTATCATTTCACTAATTCCTTCTGTAATTCTCAGAGCTCACAAAACACTCCAGAGAGTTTAAAGTTTGGTCAGTACAAGTCACGACACTGACCTTTGAATCATACTTCATATGATACCATTCTCACACTTCATTGGTTCTGAGCATATTCAAGTGACAAAAACAACTGAGCAGAAATTTGATGCGACTTTTGCCCAGTCACAACAATAAATAGCACTAAATTCTAGTTCTAGTGCATATGACACAACCACTGCATTCTAATTAAACAGTTATATTCCTCCCTGACCACAACTGGTGAATATGTTTTTGCTATTATAAATATTTGTATTTCAGATGGCTGATCAAAGAAATCATTCCAATGTGGTGTGGGAGGATTTTAGCTTCAAGGGTGTCGGTCTGTAAAACCTGCAATGAAACCTGCCTCATCCTGCCTTAAGGAGCTGCTGACCCACCTAAAAGAATTTCATTAGTCTGGCTTTCAGTGGAGAGTTTTAGTGTCCCATGATGGTGTCAATGCTGTCTCAGCAGCTTTTGCACCAAGGCAAGAATGACATCTAGGAAGAAACACTGAATCTTTGTAGTATAGTATCTTTGGACAGATTTAAAGAAAACATCATTTATCCAAAAATATCGCCTTACAAAAACCCTAATATGAACACTGCCTAGAATTCCTGTAATTCCTGCAACACACAGTAGATGATGGAGTGTGTTCCTCACCCTGAGTGTGTGGTGCTCCTGGGCCAGATAGGAGAGGATGTGGGGGTTGAGCACAGCAGCCTCCAGGAACCGGCTCCACAGAGCGGCCAGCTGGGAGCAGAGCTGGCTCACATCCCTGCTGATCTGCTCCGCTACCTTCTCATGGCCTTCCTGCAGCTACCATAGGGTGGAAGAGGAGGAGGGTTGGTGGTATTAAGTAAACACTCTTAGTAACAAATATAGGTCTATGTTATTGAATGGAAAGATAGTTACTGAATGCCTTTTTTTTTGCATTAGTTGTGAAAGCTCATTTCCCCTTATGCATTTCACATAGTTCCTCTGTAGAACCCTATTACATATTTTTCAACACTAGAAAGGCCTTGGAACATCCCATTTGTTTTGTAAGTAATCATTAAAACTGAAACAACTAAGAGGTAAGAAGCTAAAATGGCAAAATCTGAACAGTTACAGCTCCTTCCAATTGATCCACATCATTGGTGTGTGAAAAATATGAATTCTGCTGTCAAAGACCTCTTGAGTAAACCACTGCTTCATTTGTCATATTCATAGTTACTGTTTGGAACCAGCAAAGATTGCATTTAGGTATTAGTTATAGTGGTATTTTAATAACAAAAACACCTACTGACATCATCTCTAAATCACAGAAATGTTAAAGGTTGTATATATTGGTCCCATATATTTCAAATGAGCAAAACACAATCACACTGCAAAAAATCTGCATCTTAACAAGTTGTTTAGTTTATTATTGAGTCCTACAATAATTTTTTCTTAAAATAAGCCAATGGGGTTAGATGATTTCACTTGTTTCCAATACAAATCGATTTGTTTCAAGAATTTTGTGGAAGCAAGTGTCATGTTCTCTTGATAGCAGTGCAGTGATCTGCCTTATTCTGACTTGTTTCAAGGCACTGACACTCATTTCTAGAAAATTCCTGAAATAAGTGAAACTGCATTGGAAACCAGTGAAGTGATCTCACCTCACTGGCTGAAATGGTCTCTTGGTTTAAGAAAAATAAGATCTGAAGGCTAAATATGAGACTAAATGACTAAGTTAAGATGGCTTTTTTTTGCAGTGCACTGACACTCTCTTTAAGTGGTAGAGAATCCAAAACAATATGGCTATGGCTATAACAATAATGTCTGTCATATGTGGATATGGCTTGTTAAATAAACCTACCTGCAATTCTATTGTGAGCTGGTTTAGAGTTTCTTCTACAGGCAGTACCTCTGTGGAGAGAACAGTGATTGGCAAAGCTCTTTATTAGTGTCTGTACCGAGTGAAAGAAAAAGGCAAACGTTTGAATACAAAACCAAAAAAAAAAGGGCTTTGCATATCCTCACCTAAGTCTAGTGGAGTCTGCTGGAGCTGGGGGATTTCCTTCACCAGGGCGGTGTAGTAGGTGCGCAGGCCTCTGTGTGCGACCAACAGGAGGCGACAGAGCCTTCGGTGCCACGTGTGAGCTCTCTGCAGGCAGTTTTCACTGGGCACATAAAAGCTTCCCTGGGGAGAGAGAGACACAGAGGAAATGTCAGCCGCTATGTAGGTCAGCAGTCACCTCTCACAAAACGCTCTGCCTTAATAACGGACATGTACACATGCTTGCACTTTACGGCCAGAGTTGTGCGGGCTTGTCGCTGACCTTGAGTATATGTGTTAAAAAAGGAGCTTGTTTCTGCATTTGGCGAAGCCCCGATAATTACTCGCAAGATCAAATGAGACGTTCGAGACGAGCGGCCCCCTAAACACAGCTTGCCGCGAGTCGTAAACGCAGATCGATATGTGTGCGCGGCGTAGGAGGATGTTAGCGCTTCCCTGTGATGACCTTTACAAGTTCCCAAGGACAGGAACCTCGCTGACCCACAGTCCGGGGTGTCACCATTTGTCTCGGGCTTGGTGAGTAAGGGAAAGACCAACAAATGTAACCTTGAATGAAATGATAAAAAAAACTGAAAATCAAACCTGTTTTGAGTTAAAATTAGACGCTGGCACATTACCAGACTACAACTGAGGTCAAAAGCCAAAGTTTCCTACCAGTTCTATTGAGCAGCTGAGCAGAATATAAAGTCAAAGAGAATGGAAATATTTACTGTAGCCTAAGTATACTATGCCTTACTTTGGAATGGAATAGCTGAATGCATAATGTGCAGTACAGACCATGTTCCCAGCAGATGGCTCCCTAACAGTGGAGCAAAAATATTAATAGAATTTCACCACTGCATTCTATAGTATGTTTTGTGTGTGACACCAGTTTCTGTCCCAACAACAGCTGACAGCTACAAATCACTTAAACCATGACCCACAGTGTCTTTCATTTGTTTACCTACCGGCCCAACGACCCCAAACAACTATCATTGTAGACATTCAGCAGTCATGATTTAGAGTCCGGAGGCCCTGAATGTGGCCGGTGGCTGCCCTCGCCCACCGGGCCCCTGACCCGACACAGCGAGCTGCAGAGTTCCTCCCGTGGCTGGGATGTTTCGGCAGCGCCAGCGGGGCTCGCAGGTTTGAAAGGCTTGTAATGCCCGTGTATCTGGGGATGTACTGTAATTTGCCCCGGGCCAAGCGAAGCTGCCGGCCCTATCATCATACCTGTGCGCGCTCTGTAATTGCAGCGGCGCAGTATACCCCGACCAGGAAGGAACATCTGTATGTTTACTTTCATAATTCTCTTTACCTTTATAGAGGCCCAGCCGGGATGAGTCTGCGAGCGGAGGGGCAAAGAAAAATAGCTATTTCTCACTATGAACTAGTCATTATCCTAAAGCAATAGTTCCCCCGTCCTCTGACAATGCTTGGGAAGTGTCCCAGTTCTAACTCACCTGATGTGAGAGTTTCTCCTTTTATAACCATATTTCATGCGCAAACTCTCTTTTACTGCTCTAGAAGCAACTGTTCCAGTACAGCGTCCCTGTTCAAAACCGGCAGCCTGAGAGACAGATGAAGGGATGTGTGTTTTGGTACCCCTGATGCCATGGAGCTTCTGAACATTGCTGCATAGCTGGTCCCCAGTTTGGCATTACAACACCAGGAGCAAACAGAATTTAGAATCTAGACTAGAACAATTAACAGCAGGAGGGCAAGAAGAAGAGTTGCCACACAAGAACTTCTCAAAGGACCATATTTTTGTCATGTTTTCAAAGGTTTTTTTCAATTTACCTTAGTCACCAAGACCCAAGACTTTCAGGCGTCTCACTTCTAATGGCCTCATTTTCCTCTGAAAGTATCCCACTCTGGGATCCTTTGCTTCTGTAGCACTGAGTTTCTTTTCCCCCCTTCCAATTCTTTTTCCTTTCAATTCTTTCCCCCCGCCGCAATTCAGCTGGTAACAATGGAAATCTCCAACATGTGATTTTTTTATTTTTTTATTTTTTTTTGCAATAATAACAAAAATAACACTTAGAGGAAATGCCACGCTGTTAAGGGGGGGAAAGTGCTGAAAATGTACTTCAGGCCCGCAGGTAAAAAAAACAAAAAACAAAAAAAAACAGGCTCTACATAAATAAAGGTAAAAGGAGACGGCATCGCTGTGTGCAGATTTCACCTGCGGCTATGTGGTACGTGGCGGTTAGAGCAGAACTCATTACTGTGATCAAACGAAGCCCCCCTGCTCGGCTAAACGCAGCGCTTATTAAAGCGCCCGGTCAGGGGTGGGCGTAAAAAAAACCAGGAGCCGGGGGGGGGGGGGGGCTAGGGGGCTGGGAGTGGGGGGGCAACATGGGTCCTCATTAAGATTTACAGCGTAGCCTGTGACGTCCGCAAGGGAGATGCGTGTTATAAACCGAACGGATGGAAAAATGGAACCAACAGCTTTTACAGCTCTACACCGGTAATGCCATAAAATGACTGACAACAACTGTGACTAGCTTGTCCCGCTAACTGCGCTGTCAACGGGACGGAGGTGAGAAGACCCGCACCGGCATCCCCAACGAGAGCCGGTATCGCTTCCAGGTGCTAGGCCTGTATTCCGCGTGCCCGGGCAGGAGGGTTAATCGGCTATCATGAGAGACCGTGGCAAATAATCTCTATGTTGGCGTCTGTCTTTAAGTCTTCTCGAGGCTCCGCGGCGCCCCCCCACCCCCCACCCCACCCCCGGACAAAATGACCGCTTCTGTGTGTGTGTGTGTGTGTGTGAGGGGAACGACGGGTCCGGGATTTGTAATCCTAGATCAGAATAACCCCCGTGTTCAACTCTCGGAGCTCGAATCCTATTGCTTCTGGATGACATGCCCGAAGCAAATCACGGCTAAATCCATCAGCCGGAGATCGCGGTTACGTCATCGCCGGGCATTTGGCAGCCTGACATCGCCTCGCTTTATAAGGGACAAAAGGGTCGTTTTGAGGTGGACCTGGGTCGTTTTGAGGCGTTCGCGAGGAACCAGGGGGCCCTTGGTTTTCTAACACCGCCGAACCGCAAAAAGGTTAACGTACCTCAGAGATGACAGGCTTGCAGTAGCCAGCTCCGAACATAAGGTTCTCTACAGACATGGCAGATGGGTCGCTCCCACTCTCTGGCGAGCCCTTCCCTAGCCAGGAGCCCTTCCCAGTGCGCGCAAAGCTGGAGAGAGAAAAGAGAGGGGGCACGGAGAGACAAATAGTAAGTGTGTGTGTGTGAGAGAGAGGGAGAGAAAGAGAGGGAGACCAAGCGATAAGCTGAAAGAGGGGAGCTGCTGTCTAATGTAATCAATCACGCGCTGCTGTAATCTTTGTAATGCATGGCTAAACACTGAGTTTATGATATTGGCAGCTGGATTCATCAGATAAGTGTTTGGAAAACTATTCGTTCAGGCAGCGAGCGGATACACTCTTAATTGAGACTGCCAAAACAAACGGGAGGAGGAAAGAGCTGCGCTGGTTAATCAGTAGTCATTCTCCTAAGTTGTTACTGTGCTGTAGATTTGCGGGGCTCAACATGGGGTTCGGGGACCTCCAGGGGTCCTTGCGGGGGTTCCAGGGGTGAGGAATCCATGAGGAATGGTTAATTTAACTGTTATTATAGCACTAGAAATGATCCCAATGAGAGAATGTGTAAGAATGGCTATTGTAATTATAAGCTTCACTCTAACCACTGTTATTTCCCCAGTGTAGACAGTTCTATAATTCAATACCACATCAACATTTCCCATATGGGGTCCCTTATCCCTTATGGTCTACTGTGTGTCTATTCCAAGGACCGAGCCTCGCCTCACTCTACCTGATTAGCGGCTGGTGTAAGGCAACCAGTGAGGCGTGTATGGAGACGGAGATGACGGACAGGTGGAAGTAGTCGAACATGACGGGGACGTGGTGGTGGAGGCCTCGCCGCGGGTGGAAGTGGAGGCCGAGGGTCCGGCTGCTGATCAGCGGGACGGTCGCTATCTCTGCCAGCCTGGAGAACAGGGGGACAGAGGGAGAAATGTGTCACATGCTCATTTGCAAGACTCTTGTTTTTTGTATTGTGTCTCCACGCTTCACCTGTCAATCAAACAGTGTAGGCGGAGCTTGGATTTTCTGTTGATGCGGTTTGAGTTTCTGTAGGTGGCGCTCTGTTCTTTGTCTGTTCAGCCATGGTGGCTATCACTGCTCATGCTAACTACCCAATTCTTCTTCTATTTATTCCAAACAAACCGGAAACGTTAAATGCATCACTTCCTGTGCAGCAGAGGATTTTTCCCAGGAAAGAGCTACCAGACACTGGGTGTTTAGAACAGAAAATATAAAAGCTTTCATGATCTGTATATAGGTTGAACCACTACTCTGTTATATCAGTTGGTTATAGAGAATAGCAAAAAACACATTTATTTATAGGAATATGTTGCAGATTATTACTTTAAAGTAAGACCATCCAAACTGTTAAAATGTGTTAATTAGCAAAACACAAGGCAAGGCTATAGGGTTCACTGAGCTGAACAAAGTGTAAAAGCTACCAGCGATTTATGTACATATGCACAGCCAACAGCAAAGCACACTAATCACGCACACTAATTATGTATATGTGCACTCTCTGCACATATGCATAAAAGCTGCATGAGGAAAAAGTCTAGGAGTCACTCTCACACACACACACATATTTAAACTCATCCACACATCAAAAACCTACTGTTGCTCATTGTCGGTGAAATGAAGATCCAGCTTCAGCTGAAAGTCCACTTCACTCAAGGCTTCCTCCACCTGGGAAAAACAGCAAACAACAGTGCTGTGAGTGTATTAACATTAAAAGAGCAAGGCAGCACATTTCAGAAGTGAGTTACTCTCATGATCAAAGAGCCATAGCATAATGTTTTTTTGGGGGGGGAGATGATAATAAAGAGAGTCTATTTGAATTTGAAAAAAAAAAACACGTACAAACAAAAAGGTGTGGGCAAACTACAAAAGACAGCGGTGTCAGCAGAAGTAATGGATTCTTTTGAAGATAGAGACCCAGTGCTAATACTCACTAATAAGAGGCTATACTCAGCTCTCTCTTCCCCTATCTCTGTTTTTCCCCCTTACACATACAATAAACACGCAAATCTGTGCAGTTTTGTGGGACGTATGGATGTTTGGATTGATCGAGCACACATGCGGGCGTACGCCGTGGAGACGGAGGGCTATTTTCGTCCGCGCTATCCGCGGCTGCGAGGAGCAGATAACCTCCGGAAGGTTAATGAGCGGGAGCCTTTTGGGAGCGCCGATGGCTGAAACCCGATACGCCTTCAAGCACCTCCGCCCGCCACCTCCACCTCCACGAGAACGTCTGCGTTTAATGAAATATGCTAAAATTAGGGAGAATCTGCCGAGATCCACGTTCTGACCGAAACCACGGCAGCTTTAGGTATCTAGAAATGTGTCAGGGAGCGACTGAGCGATGGAGTTCGGAGTCATGTCAAAGTGTGAGCTATGGCTATGATATGGATGATTAGCTGCGAGCGGGGGGGGGGCATCTTAGCTCTGACTCATCGGAGCCTCGGAGGCCCGTCGTCTTATCGCTGTCACCGCTGATCAATTTGAGCTCCGGTGGCTCCCCCCCCCCCCACCCCACCCCACCCCGACAACAAAAAACAACCGCAGTGGATTTCTGGGGTCGCGCCCCCCACGGCGGAACGAGGCGAGGACAGTACATCAATAACTGTCTGGCAGGTTTACACGCCTGATCGGTCGCGCTGCCCCCCCCCCCCCCCCCCCCCCCGGTCGGTCTGGGGCACATGCAAATCAAGCTCGTCCACCTATTACAGACAATTAACTCCGAGAGACGCAAGGAGCTCAATATTGTGTTTCTATGTATCGCTGCATTGAACTGCTGACGCCTAAACTGCACAGCATGTATTTGTGTAACACTTTAGGCATTTTAAGCTGCTGCACCAGGTCCGGCCTTGTTCCACCAGCTGGTTCTGTTACACCTATCTACATTTCACCTATGTGTAAGTGAACACTGATTACCTAGTTACGCTTATTCTTCCACAAACAACTCAAGCTGTACCGTGAGGGACAATAATGTACCATATAGGGCACATATGTCACTTTTTTTTTTTAGAGTGTAGGCGTTTCTCAGCGGCTCCATAGACAATCTCATCTCCAACACTGGTTCATGTATCCTCTATTTCAGTGGGTTCTCAACGTGAGGTCCGGGGACCACCAGGGGTCCTTGAAGGGCTTCCAGGGGGGTCCCCAGCAAATTGATGAATTGTTAAACTTCAGCGTTATTTCATTTACCAGAAGTTAACACAATTAGAGAATGCAGAAGAATGACTGTTTTGATCATAGTGTCACTGTTATCTCTCCATCTACAATACAGATAGTCATGGAATTCTGAACAAAAACATATCTAATAAAAATCTCATCAAATGGGGGTCCGTGGCTCTAATGTGGACTAAATTAGGGGTCCCTGATATGAAAAAGGTTGAGAATCACTGCTCTATTTTGTTTACTGACATGGCGATAATGGACTATAATAAGCAAAATCTTGGCATTTCTATACATTTATATGGCTCAAATATGCAACAGACTGCCGCTTAGTCTGGCAAAAATAGAAGCCATGCTCATCTCCAAAGGGACGGAACAGAAGCACAACCGGTGTAGCTGAGCTTTTTACTGCCCCATACCAAAAAAAGACCATAATACACCTGCAGGGGTTTGATAGGGCTGTTATTCAATACCAAATGACTCAACCATTACTTGGCCAGGTGCTCACTTTCCAGTCTATACACCTATTGAAGTTTCAAGATGGCTGTACCAGAGGATTGTGTAGGAGGAGATCAGTTGAGCCGATGTTGTTGCAGTTCCTTCTGGTTGCCAATGGAGGTCGATAAAAGAGGTGGGATTACTTACTGCCCCTTTAACATGCTGAACGTGTAAAGACATGGCCACAACTGTGCTGTTACATAGTGGCTTTATCTGTAATTATTTGTCACGCGTTGTACAGATATGATTTTGGGTAACAGGCGAGGCGAACCACATGACATTTTCCGTTCTGCCGGGAGTGCATGTGGAGCAAATACCACCGGCGTGACTCACCCTCTCTCCATCCAGGAGCAGGTGGACTTTGAAGCTCATGCAGTCGTTCACCGCAATCTCCTCATTCCTGTACAGGATCTGAAATATCCGGCTGAACACCGTGCCGTCGTAAACCCCTGCAGAGCTGAAGCTGCATTCTCCTGATGTGGGACAGAGCAGAATGCACAGTGGCTCTCAGCATGCAGGCAGTGTCATTTATTCTCTGTACAAAGATGTGGGACTCCTTATTAGAATGGCATGAAATACAGTGCTTATAAACAATAAAATAGCACCAAACACATACTCAATAAAACATGGCACTGTCTCAGAAATGCATTGATCCAAACTCCTATGTGTCTATCATTACCCATTTAAAAGTTCAATTCCTTTGCTCAGAAATGCATTAGTTTGGGTCTAAATGTTAATGCAGAGTGGGAAAAGGGAGGCAGGAACACACAGTACTAAGCTAATGAAGTGAGAGGCTGTCATACAGTTAACCTTTATACAGTATGATAAATTAACATTCACAATATTCTTTTCCTTAGTCCTCTACAACCATATGCTCCTGTAGTCTAACAACCAGGCATGTGGTGGAGAGTAAACCCACCACAACTCACTTATTAATTTGCAGAATTTACCACTTTTCATTAGACACCATAGTAAGTAGGATGCAAGTTATGTGAGGATAAGGGTACAACAGCATTCATGTTTTGTTTTAAATTCCTTCTTATAATTTGCTGTATTGTTCTCATTTGGTACTTTTTCCTGGTGCCTCATTGTAATATAGCCTATGTTTTTATTGTTTTTTTTATCTTCTTATATATTGATATTACTCTATTTTTTGTAACTCATGTTGTATTTTTTCACTGTGAAGCGCTTCGTAACTTTGTTTTGAAATGTGCTACATAAGTAAAGTTTATTATTTATTATTATTACTATTAATACTTAATATCATATATAATTATAGATTTTTGTTTATACTGGTGGTTGCTGGCCTCTTGATGATCACCTTTTTATTTCTCCGCTAAAAAACCACACATCCACCACAAAAGCTGTTTTGCTTGCTTCAGCATTACATCAGTGGCTGTTATCGCCCTACACTAACCAAACACTATTTATTATTAAAGAAAGGGGAAATCTGAAACTGTCAGAGCCCGGAGCCCAGCGTGTCGCTAGGGGGAGCTGCTTGTACAAAAGCTTTTCTATCCAACATCTTCCAGGTATTCAACAGGCACAATAATGAGAATGAGAACAGGTTATTCTAGTTTGCAGGTTTTTGTTTCTGGAATCCACTGACCGGACACGCACTGAGCCGCCTAAGCAGCTGCGTTGTTTGGATTTGAAACATCTCCGGTGTGCGTCGTGATGACTGTTTACTCTCTCTGCTGCGGGAACATTTTCTCCAGGCCGGGGGCTGCAGTCAATGTGGCAGAGCCGGGGTCCAGCTGTGAGCCGTGAGAGGTCTTTGACAAACCCCGCTGAGGTCGTACTCTTTTCCTCTCGCCCTCCATCTCTCTCTTTCTCTCTCTCTCTCTCTCTCTCCACAGGCCTCCTCCTGATAATGCTGTCACTACTTAACAGCATCAAGCAGCCCCAGCCAGCATGAGGGATGTATGGGAGCATGACTGTGGTCAAAGACTCGGCGGATGTGTGGCAGAGAGACTGTAATCCCTCTAGTGATGTATACTGCGCAGGGGAAGGAGCTGTAGCTGGAGGGAGAGGCTGTGTCACCTCACAGTATCAAGGCCTGGGTTTCCTCCCGCAGTCCAAAGACATGCAAATCAGGTGGATTGGAGACTCTAAACTGCCCATGAGCATGAATGTGATTGGCTGCGATGACATGAGCCATATTTTTTCTTTCTGATCATTCCGATTGAAGATTTCCCCCGCAAGTGTTTACATGAGCGCTAAGTAAAAGGATCGCATGGTGTGTTTTTACATGCACAAAATGCTGAATCCACAATTCTAGCACGGATTTTAAAAGATGGACCGAGCATGCTCAGAAAGAGTATAGATATTTCCAACCAAAGAAAGTGACCAGAATGAGCAAAATTTTATCCATTGATTATGAAAGAGATTATGAAAGGGGGTTTATTCTGATTAAGGTGGTCACATGAGGCATTTTTATTCTGATTGGGCCACTATCAACTGATTATTAGTGGAATAAAAGGCTCTGTGTAAAGGCAGCTTATCTGTGTTAACCCTGTGATGGCCTGTCCGGTGTTTCCGAGTGCATGCTGGGATAGGCTCCAGCCCCCCCCCCGTGACCCTGAATAGGAATAAGCGGCTAAGGAAAACAAATGAATGAATTGTAGCTGGGATAAAGCTGCTGCATCTACACACACACACACACACACTCACACACTAATCATATCCTTTAACTGGCATACTGGGTGTTTTCTGTTAAACAAACTGCTGCTTTCAGCTCATTGCATTAAACTCCTCTGCTGACACTTCTTCTGCGATCTTGACACCAATAGTAGCTGCAAATGTTCCTTTGCATTTGCTTTAACCTGCTTGTATGGGAATGTTTTCTCACATCAGTTTGAATAATGTCAGGGAAATTGTTAAAAAGAAACAGAAAATGAATGATTGATTCCCTTCTTGCCTTATACACTCTGCTTGTTGGATGTTAAATGTGATTTGAAGACTTTTTCTGTGTTAACGGAGGCATGTCTAAATAGGATCCGCAGGAATACGTCAAAACCCACCCAGTCGTTGCTTATGGTGCGCTACAGTCCTCAATAAATACAGGTGTTGGGGGATTTATCACATCCTGCACATGAAAACCTGCAGAAATGCCCCTAAGCTTTTAGCCACAGTGATTCTGGTACTGGAAATAATCTGCTTACAGCCACTCATACTCTACAGCTGCCGCGTGTGTGTGTGTGTGTGTGTGTGTGTGTGTGTGTGTGTGTTAGCCTCTCTCTCTCTCTCTCTCTCTCTCTCTCTCTCTCTCTCCCTCTCTCTCTCTCTCTCCACAACGCAGGCGCACAAACCCAAGAACTTCCACTGGATCGCCCCTCTCGTCTATTGATACTAATATCAAAGGGTATCTCGGCTCGCACAGTGAAAACAGCACTCTAATTCACCCCGGCTAACGCGTTCCTTGACTTGAAGATGGCCATGTTGTTGTGCATGAATCACAATCATTAAATGCTCGAGTCGAGAGCGTGGTGGCGGTGGCGGTGATGGTGGCGGCGCGATCCTTCACACAATTCATTTTTGTCTGAAGGGCACAGACAATTGAAATGTCAAGCGTACACTTTTGCCAGAGAGTGCCAGTAGGGGGATTATTTCCTATGTCTCTGTATGATAGATGTGTCCACCCCCCCACCATCAACCCACCCGCCCCCCCCACCCCCCGCTGGTCAGGATAGCGCGTTACGGTTGGGAATACGTGACCTTGTGGGAAGGAGCTGGAGAAAAAAAAGGGGGGGATGGGAGGGGTAGGAGGCTGCAGCTCAGCCCCTCCAATTACAATATGGACATGGTCACTCGCTGCACTGTACCCTGCTGCACTGTGCCTCGTCCCCCACATACTGTACGCCGCACAGCTGCGGTTGGGCGGATGGTGATATATGCAAGGTATTAAAGAGGAATATGCACATCCATGTTGGATACGGGGATGCAGTGCAGGGTAAACCCACCTAAACTCTAGTTAACCCACGTTTTCAGGCTGACACACATCTTTATGACCTCAATTTGTGGTATATATCATAGTAATTAGTATCAAATGGATGTAAGTTATGTGAGAAAAGGGGTGGGAAAAGCAGAAATTAATGCTTTTCTGACAGCATAATTGATTTCTTTTCATATCGGTGGTTGTTTGACTTGACCTTGTTATTTACCACTACATCACCGCTTACATAATATTGCTGAATGCAAACGAACGAGCAAATTAACGCTTATGAATAGAGTGCAGCTATAATGCAAATTCAGGCAGATTTCCCTCTAATCTAATCACCCCAAACATACAGGCCCGATGTGTTCTAACAGGATTTTATGTTTCACTATAGCCTGCTGTGTGATGCTGTACCACTCTGAAACCTTTTTTTTTTTTTTTTATATCCTGAGCTGCTAGGTACAGTAAAACTGGACCTCATGGAGTTGGGGCACTAACATAGACTATTGAGAGCAATTGTGCTGCTGAGTCTATTACGCTGCCATCTTCATCATCTCCATGCTACCCATTAAAACTTTGGCTGGTGAGGATTTTGCACTATCCGCGGATTAATGAGGTAGGGAAATTGTCTTCCCTGCTGGTATTCCTATCACCGTGTCTCTGGGAAAAAAACACTCTAAATGAAATGAATCAATGTCACATCTCAGGCTCAGACACAGTGCTTTCACAATCTGCCGTGTCCTTGCACACACACACACACACACACACACACACACACACACACACACGCACGGTTCTGTGTGTGCCGCTCCAGTCATGACAAGCTAAAAATAGCCGTTATTACTGCGAATCAGTATTGCCAGTGATACTGCTTCCTGCATTGCCAGAGAACCAGATTTTAATGCTTGGCTAAGTTCAGAAACAGTGTGCCACAACCTATGAATATAAAAGAGCATAACACATGTAAATAATACGTCTTCCTTGATGGAGACATAGACAAACATTTGTATTTAGGAATAACAGGATGTAAAGATGCACGGAGGATTAAATGAAGTGCTGTTTTTGCTTGCAATTATCCATTTGATTGAGCAGCAACCCTTAGATGGAAAGCCTTTGTCTCAGACAGAGCGATCATAATTCAAGTTCTACTCAAGAAAACTCAAACATTTTGGTATTCCTTAAATGAAAAGCACTTCAACTAATGGCCACAGAGTTACAATTACAGACAGCTTTGAAGTTAGACATTTTGTTACAATTCTATTGCTGTGTTCTGCACCCTGCACTGCAAAAAATACCGACTTAAAGTCATTTGTCTCACATTCAGTCTTAAAATCTTATTTTTCTTAAGACAAGTGCAAAATTCCCCTCCTTTCCAATGCAGTTTCACTTGTTTCAGGAATTTTCCAAGTGTAAATATCTTGAAACAAGACAGAATACAGCAGATCACTCACAAACATCTTGAAACAATTTGATTTGCATTGGAAACAAGTGGAATTATCTCACCCCCGATGCCATGTTTTTTCACTTGTTTTAAGAAAACCGAGACGGCTATTTTCTGCAGCGTGAGTCTTCCTCCCAAGGACGGCCAAGTGAAGGTGTGCGAGCTGATTATCTTTCACATCATCTTAATCACTGAGAAAATGTAGAGCAATTGCCAGACACCACTCCGATTCTCTCATGTCCTCATGCATTACCTCTATAACGGGAGAACGGTAGGAACAAAGCTATACGTTCACTAAATGTGCACAGCAGCTTGTTGAACAAAGATTTAACTAGGCTGTTTGGTTGTTTTTGTTGTCAGGCTCTTATCTACAAATAAAATAGAGATCCTGGTGCATTCTGAGGTAAACCCAGTTGTGTTTGAACACAGATGAAGACAAAAAACACACATGTCAAAGAAATAGATGGTTGGTTTACTGACTTACTTGACATCAGTGGATTCCTGTATTTTAAGAAAACCCCTAGTTATATCTCTAATGGAAGCTCTTTAAACTGCGTCGAGAACAGATGTCATGATACAGAAAACGTAGATACGGATAAGAAAATACATTTTCGAGACAACTACAATCCAAAGAGAGTTATAATACTAGAACCTATTCAGATTCCACATGATACTGTAAAATTCTGCTCATTTTTTCCAGTAAAGGCACTGGCATGAGGCAAGGCGTGCACTGTAACACAGAAGAGGTTGTGAAAGATTACCGTCTTCACAGAGACTTCAAAGAAAACAGCCTCCAACACAATCTGTGTCATTCAGACGAAGAATGTGGATCGCAAAAGATGATTGTAGTCATGAAATGATTCCCTGTGTCATGCAAGCTGGATTTTCTCACTCATCCCCTTATATACTTGGACCACTTGTAACTTACTGTGAATATGACCCAACATCCAAAATATAGGCACTAGTGTTAGACCAATATCTCAGATTGTTGCTATTGGCCTATGATTAAAAATCACATATTGGCCAGTCATGATGTCCACTTCTTATATGATGGATATGATGCAGTTTATTTGATAACATATTTATTGTAGAATTGATCAATAATGCACTGATTGTCTATGGGAAGATCTTAACCTGAACTGATTCTAATGCAACATTTTGATGAAATTCTGTACAGGCATGCATGAATTATTATTATTAGTAGTAGTAGTAGTAGTAGTAGCAGTAGTATTAGTATTAGTATTAGTATTAGTATTAGTATTAGTATTAGCATTAGTAGTAATATTATTATTATTATTGTCTACTGTTTCAGAGGCTTTTCCACCCTGACAAGAATAAAATTATGTGTGAAACATGGATATACTTTATTTCAAATATTATAACATAAAAAGCATGAAAATGGTTACATTTAAATATATGTAATAATGGCACAAAATCAGCTATTGGCAGCTTCAGTCAAAAAGAAATATCAGTATTGGCCTTCAAATGATCACTGCCCACAGACTCATTCAATGAGAGTGCAAAAACAGATTATTTGATTAGACTGAAAATCAATATAGCAAATTGGGAGCTTATCCCCATATTACTATGAGGACACTGTCCTCTTAATACCATCCTAAAAGTGAGCCTGGTAAATACATAATGTCAAAAAATAATACAGTGTAAAGATGGAGGCATGAGTTGTTCTTACCTGTATTGCCCTGTGTTGTCGCTATCAATCTGTGCGGCACGCGAGGCGAGACCTTCAGCCCTGCTCGCACCTGGTAGAACCTGGGGGAGACAAACAGCAGCAGTCAGTACCATGGCGGCTCCACATGGAAGCGAGAGCTACAGTTTTGAACTTCAATACCCAGAAGTCAGTAAACTTCACACAGCTCGCTCGTGTTTAGCAACCCGGCCGGTCTGTGATGCGTTATACCAAAGATACCAAAGAGACGAGAGAGGAAAAAGGTCTAACGTTGGTGACGTTTACAGTAGGAGACTATACTTCACTCTTAAGTTTCAATTCGTCACTCCCTGCGAGTGCAGAAGATTTCCCGCTAGTCACCAGAATTATATTTGGGCAAATAGGGAGAAACTACTGGATATCAACTCACACAGTTCACACAGCAGCCATTTTGAACACTCAAACACACTTGAAACTCTAACCGGAAGATTGGCTTATAAAACTAACATTAGTGAGGACTTCAGATCGACTACAGTTATCAAATTAACTAGAAATCTGGGGAACAACTACAACAACTGCTTGAATGTAGCAGGGAAGCTAGCTAGTTTACTAGTTAGTTAGCTACCAGCTAGCTAGGCTAGACTGGGCCAGAAATATTACCTTAAAATGTGAACCTCCCTGTATCCTGACATCCATTTTTTATGTTTTTCAGAGGGAAATGTTTGAAATGATCTGATTCCCAGATGTGTACTTGGTACACAACAGTTGGACATAGCTGGGCTGTACTCTCCCAGGTTTCCCACCCTGAGCACAACATAAGTTCAAAATGGCCGTTGTGGAAGTAATTGTGCATTCATGTGCTATCAGATATATCGGAAAAGCAAATGACCTTTAATCTTTTAAACAAGGCAAAAAACCCAAGTTTTGTGTCAGTCAGCAGTAAGAAAACACATACACATGCACCTTTATTGCACATGTGTTGTTAGTCATTAACGTAAGATTTGTTTGAATGAAGTTCGTCTAATTAGCTTGTTTAACTGCAGCACATCCATGTTTGTTTATTGTATGTCTTCCAGGTTTGATTTTCCGCCAAAACAGCACATGCAACACAATGCACCACTGTCTATCAGCCCACTTGGAAGTCCCGGATGTCGGATTTTCCCACCAGCACATGAACGCACAATAGGCTTTATTGGGGGGGATGGAATGCTGTTCTCTGTTGCAGCCCCACTTTGCGATTTCGGCTGATAAGACAGGTTTTTACCAAAAAAAAAAGAAAAATCTTGCCTAGTGCAGCTTTAAGGCTTCAGAAGTGCAAAGTGCTCTTCATGACATGGACTAGGGGTTACAACCACCATGTTAAACAAAATCAGTCATGAATTGTACAAATGTAACTAAATTATTAATGGAGAAAGGATAAAATGGTTATAAATAATGAAAGAGACATAATAATGCATCCATTCAAAGGCTGTCTGTATCCTACCTGATGAGAAGTGGGGCTGGAATTCTACAATATTAGCAATAACAATATTTCAGATGAGATAAAACCTTATTGATCGCTGTTGGGAAATTAGGCCACTGCAGCTGCAAAACCAATAGGATTCAGCAGGGAAACAGAAAAATATAAGCAAATGAATAGAATTTAAAATAGAAAATCATAAAACAATAAAAACAATTAAAAAAATTCTGGGCTTATATAAACATGCTACCGACAATTTCAACATAGTAGGTAGACTGTAAGAGCGGGAAAGACTGTGAATTACTTATATCTATGAATTTATTTACAGTTGTTAGTCTTGATGTCTTACTTAAATATGGATTACTTGCTATTAAACATGTCCTCTATATATAGCCTTTGCTGAAAAAAAGCTAAATGAGACCCACAGTTTTAATTGATCAGAAATACTGTTTTGCACAAAGTGATAGCATTCCAGGCTATGGGCCTGGAGAGCATGTGAATGGGAAAACATGTCTTTGAAAAGGTCACTCTGACAGCTGAAGTCAGTCCGTCAGTGCAGCTTGTGTAAAAGCACATCTTGGCTCTCCAGGGACACATTGGGCAATCTGAGAGACCGGAGCGCGGCTGCGAACACAGTCGTCACATCGCTGTTTTAGGGTTTGAAGGTCGATAAATAAATAAGGGAAGTGTTATAGGGAAGATTATAGGATAAAATAGCTCATGGCAACTGCACTCAGTGACTGGTCAGAGGTTATTGCACAGTAAGACCTGTTACATTTCAGAGTATTGCAGACTTATGAGCTTTTCAATATGTCTATATCCCTTATGTGCTGTATCTATATGGCAGCACACACGTCAAAGACATTGATGCCTGGGTGACAATGGAGTGACTGATCAATACTTTACATTTTGATGTTTTTACAATTGACTTGGAACAAATGACATTGAGAAAAAAAAGCAGCAGGGGTTGTAATTTGAGTATCTGAAGCAATCTTGGATCTCTCTAACTTTGCTTCCATTAGAGGAAACTAAAAGGCCCGCAGAGCTCTTATCGCCATCGCCTGCTTTACAAATCAAATGCAGACTTAATCAGTTTTTTTTAATGCAATCAGTCGACGTCGGGGTCTCTCAAAATGTACAGCTGCGTGCTTTTTCAGTCTGGTATAGGGATTAGTATTGATTTCAGCAATTCAATCTCGGTTCGGTCTTGTAAACTGTGAGCTCCCTTATTCCGCAGTCTTAAACAAATGCTTTATCTGTACATGAGGTACATTTAAGTGTCCGCATCGGATCTCTGGAGCAACATGGCAACCGGTAAAAACAAACATATTAGTGCACTCAGCTGAAGGGATTACCATGATAAAGCTTTAGCCCATCCCCGTTCGGAGAGAGGGAAAATCATTTGGGTAAAGCTGGCATTTCAGCGAGGCAGAGGCCAAGCAGATGACAGGTTTTAATCTTCCTGCAGACACATCATATGGCATGGTGGCATCAACATGGGCCTGTTTAATGTCATGAAATATAAAGCAAATCTGTAAAAATGAAGATTATTTATGTTAGATCTTTCCTTTGGTCATTTTTGACTGTATTTATGGGTATGAAAAAATAAGCGCTGATGATTTCTCCCCTGTTAAGTATTCCAATCATGTCAATATTTACATCTGTTTGTGCTGTATTGTGTCTATGGTGCATTTTGTATATTTGTGTTTTTCCATTATCATCCTTGAGTCTGTAATCGATTGTCTGAATGCTGATGAAGACAGGTGAATTCAACCCATGCTGAATCTGTATGGGGCTGTTGCAGTAGACCATGTGATGTCCTAACATGCTGTTCCAAGGGATTATGGGTACTTTCTCAAACACCGCTGACAAAAACTGACTCGGCTGAACCGTTGTTTGTCATAATGACATTTTTTTTTTTTTGGGGTGGAGTGAGACTGTTGTGCGGACCTACTTTGAGTTTCATTGTTTAATCCATGTCCATCAGCTGTGAAAGAGCACTTTCATTTACTCAATAAATGATAATGTACCTTCATCGTTGGAGGATGAGTCATGTCTAGTGTCCAGCCATCTTTTTTGGCATTATCTTATCGCCGTGCATTCATAGTTTAACAACATGAGATCCCAGGCTAAACAGGGGTGGAAGGGAAAGTGTGTACAAAGGGCAAACTTTCTGTCACAAACTTGCGGTTCCACTATGGAAAGAGATCAGTAAAGATTGCATTTGAACTGTATAAATTTGTGTTTGCCATGCTCATATTGAACCGCTGAATTCAAAAATTGAATTTGTGCTGCCTTCCAGTCGTCACTCAGGGAACAAAAGTCCTTTGTGAGTGGTGTGTCTCAGAGAGCTCCACCTGAATGAAGATAACTGAACTTGAACTAGGAAAACCACATTCGAAAATGGAGTAAAAATGTTCATACATTCACTAATAATTACTTTCAAATTAAAGCCATTGTCTTAAATTTGAAATTGTGACTTACAAATTAAATGTTTGAATGCATTCAACAGATTCTTTCTTTTTTTTAAATTCAGTGATTCAGTATGGGAATGACATTCAAATTTATACAATTCAAATATAATCTCTGCTGGCACTAATCTCTTTCCATACTCCTCCAAGGAAAAAAAAGAACGCAAAAAAAATTCAGCTGTTCTTAGAATTGACACTTAACATTAACATTGTGTTTCAGCTGCAGTAGGCTTCATCAAGGCTACAGAATTTCAATGCATAGTCAACCATAAATATGTTCAATGAGTGTGCTGAGTTGCCAGTTGTGAAGCCAGGTAAACAAATAAAAAATCATGAACCTAGAAATGTGATTTCTGGAGAGACAAAATGCTTACCCCCTTTGAAAGAGATCCACATTGTGAAACTTGTGCAACTCTACAGAAAACTCCAGTGTTCCCTGTACTTCAGACATGATATAATCCCGCTCATCACCTGTGAAAAGAAAGGACAACAAATAAATATGAAATATCGATATCAATCACTTTATAGGGAGTCAACACTGTCAACACTGTGTGAAGCAAAAAACAAGACGAAAGCTACAACACACCAAAAATCCAAAGTGAAAGATAAGAAAAATGGTGACATTTCTAAAACTAGCTCCCACCGCTAAGGCGATATGAGTCATGCAGTCTGGTGTGGAGAAGAGACAGATATCCTGGTCTGAATATAGTTATCATCATCACTGTCCAGGTATATGCTGGAAAACTGAACAGCAACATAGGATCTCATTATCTAAGAGTGAAACCACTGATCCGAGCGGCTCAGTTGTTCTCTTCTATCTGTATATTTAATGAATGTTGTGAGCTGATCTGAGGTTAGCTTCTGTTACTCTAAATGTCAGTCCTTTGGGTACTTTGTTATTACTACCTGTATAATTAGTAGGGTTAGACCAGTGTAATGGTTTGCTGATATTTCGGGCCAGCATTGCCCTTTTATTAAATGTCACATATCTGTAAAACCTGCAATTCTTGTTTTTTTTTTGGTTTTTTTTGGCAAATTTTTTGCATATTTCATTTAATTACTCTATTATGTTTTTTTGTCAATTAATTCTTCACCATTGAATAGGTGTGGTGGAGCTGCTGACACTAAAAGAATGGCATTATCCCGGGTTTCAATGGAGAGTTGTAGTGTAACATGATGGTGTAAATGCTGATTCAGAGGTTTTTTCCACCCTGACAAGAATAGAATTCTGAGAAAACACTGAATACTTGGCAGCTTCAGTGTAAAAGAAATAACGAACCCTAATAATTACCTGTAATCAGTCACTCGTAGTGTTAGGGATTACAGGCCCATGTTAACATGAGGCCTATCAAGCATTGCCTCAGCTCATTGAGATGAATGGAGGCAAAGACACTAGGTGCTAAAATGGATCAAGCCACTGAAAATGGATCTCTGGAGATGAACCTGTGAAAAGCAGCTGTAAAGCTCAGTTCATACCCATGTGAGCGCTGTTTCCCATTAACAGCAATTCAATTTCAGCGCGATTCTAAATGGAAATCGTATAGGCATTCTTTAAATTCACAATGTCTGACCAGAAAGACAATGAGGGGAAAACATTACCAATTATTACTTCATATTACTTATATCTCATTCTTGCTTATATCACCTTGATGTGTGCTTTACAATTAGCTAGCTTGTACTTCTTTGGGCCAAAAAAATCCTAATGCCCTGAAACAACTGAGCCGCCGCCAACCAAAGGGAGATGAAACATTGATGGCGTTTCCAGTAAAGTGCAATCACATAACCCCTCATTACATGCTTTGAAACATAATCCTGGCACACGTATGCGCTCGATGTTAAGTGTCGTAAAAGATGACATGCAGTGTCATTACACCAACAAAATGATTGCTGTGGAACACCTTTGAGAAGTGAAGAAGAAGACTTTACTTCAGGCCACGGCAAGCATCGACACCAGTCCTCGGCTCGGGTGGTTTAAAAGCATAATGCTGTTTCAATCCACTTTCTTTAAGCAGCGTAGCTTTGACTGTATTACATTTATCTAGACTAAGCCTGTTTTTATTATACCCGAGCTTAAGACACTGGGGTGTTGTGAGAAGTAAAGTCCATTCATTGCCACTAAAATGCAAAGGTTACTGCCAATTACAGCGTAAGTAGAGGTAAGTAGAGAAGAAGAATAGAGTAATCGTCCGCTAATCGTCTCATCTATTGGTTTCATTTCCATAAGTTCATTGGAACTTCCTAGAAATCAACTACATGTTAAAGCTGCACTAGGCAACTTTGCACATTGGCAGCTCCAGACAGACACCATAGAGGCAATAGTTGTTTAGGAGACAGATTGTCTTTCACTCTTGAAGCATGACTCATGTTCAACCTGGATCCTATTTTCCCATCATTTTCCATCATACCAATCGATTCTGACCAGAATCTCATCAACGGCTTCACTACAGAGCTGCTTATTACATTACGGAGCGGGCAACCGATGTGTTGAAAAGGATGTACTTTGGGTGCTTTGTGTCCATTGGCCCTATAGGACTGCTTTTGCAGAGTCGTGAACTCAGGCAAGCAAGACGGAAGTAGCTCTAGAGTGAAGCAGTTGATGAGTTTTTTGGTCAGAAAGGATGGAAAAAGTTGGGGAAATGGGGTCCAGGACGAAAATGTGGAGAAAACGCCCCATCAGTGTCCATACCTGACATCAGAATTTCATTTGGGGAAATAGGGTGAATCTACGATGTTTCAATTAGTGGGGATGGGACGCTCTTCTCTGTTGGAGCACCACTTGATTTAGGCTGATTAGACAGGTGTATTTTCACATAAAATCTTTTGCCGCTTTAATGAAAAAGGGATGTGTACTGTAACTCTGAACCTCAGCCCTCCAAAACCAACCGGTCCACTGAACAGGCATCATGAGCCCAAAATATGGCAATGTGGAAATACATAAGCAAAATGCCAGTCCAGAGAAACGCTCCTCCAGTACATTAGCACTGCTGAAAAAAAGGCCTGGAGAGACAATACGTTGACACGACCCGTTCGGCTCTTCTCGCTGACTCGGCGTCTCGTGTCACAGCGACACACACCGAAGACTCCGGCGTTCAAACGTAAAAAAAAAAAAAAAGGCTTTGCGCTGTGTCAGGGTGACCGCAGACGACGGCGGTCATAATAACGCCATGAGCCAATTACGAGTCACTTGACGGAACGCCGCGAGCCGCCAGACTGATACGGTACGACTCGTGCTTCCTCAGCGCCGCGTCGTTCCTTCCCCTTGGTTTTCCCCCCCCGGTTTGTTATCCGACATCCTCGTGTGTCACGGACCTCAAAGGGAGAAGCGCTTCACTTTCCCAGCAATGCCTTATAGGCCGTAAAGAGGAGAATGGACACTGTGTACTTGATTAAATGCGGGCCCACAGTGGAAGGACCCCCACCCCCACCAGGAGGCAATCTCAATCTCGCAATACGGCTGGGGTATACACACAACATACCCCCTCCCGACCCCCCACCCCCACCTGATTATCAACCTCTGCCCAAAATTCATCAATAAGTTAATGAAATTTCAAGGCAAATCAGTGAGTCACGGACAAAAACGCCCACGCCGACTACTTCAAAGGCAACTGTCATTCACCGAATTAGCGGGATACTGACTATGACGTTCACGATGATGATGATGATGGTGATGATGATGAGAAAACAAACCCCTGATCAACGAAAGGAGACTCGCAGCATGTAAGACAACATCTTTAAGGGGTGACCGCCACCTTTTATGTCCTTCCCATTCACATTTTGCTCTGCTTAATAATGGATTTTGCCAGTAGCTGCAGCTAGCGCTTTTCTGCTCCACTATTGAGCTATCAGCCTCAATTTCAAAGGCTGTGGCTGGCATGAAAGGCTGCTGAGCAATCTATTGGTCTCTCAGAATAGAAGAGGTGCGTGTGGCCGTTGTGAACTGAACGCACTAGCCTGCCAACAAAGGTAAGACCAGTGGAAAAAAATGAGCTTCTTTACAATATCCGTGCTGCTTCGGATTAAGTTTAACACGGCCGATGTTTTGCTGAGCTCAGTTCACCTTTCCATTGTTGGACAAATCTCAGTGAAAATGCATGCTGTGCTTCCACATACTGTAGCTGTGTAATGTTGCTAGCCTCAACAAAGATCTGCACATGTAGCCTAGCTGAGGCTTCTGATTTGCTGCTTGTGCAGTTACACAGACTGTTTGTGATCTACGGGTTGCTGCAAATCATTAAATACTAATTATTACAAAAGAGCCATCTGCTGTCCGATTACTATTTAATGCAGGCCACTATTACATGCCGGCTTTCTTGGAGGGCTACAGTTGGTTGCAGCAGCTCATTCCTCCACCCTGACAAGAGAAAACTCCTGGCTGCCCTCCACCCCCCCCACCCCATCCATCCCCCAGCAGATCCTCCTGGCGCAAACTCAGCCCCGTCAGCGCTGATTGACAGCTCCCGGTCTCGGGTTTTGCGAGGACGAAGACGAAGAGGCAACATGTTCGTATTGACTTGAGTGCGGAAGGAGCAGATTTTCCAGGCGGCGCGGGCGTAGGTGTCATTGTAACACAGGGAGTCATTGTGCCGCGACTGTGAAGCTGATTGTATGCACAGCTCAGAGGGCCGGAAATTAATCTCGGGCATTATTCCATTCATTAACATCCAACTCCCTCAGCAAGAGCACAATAAAAGACAGAGCGCCATCACTGAAAATAGAGGCATGTCACGAAGGAGCTCGTTCAAAGCAAAGCCTGGGAAGAGTCAGTAAGTTTCTGGCCCGAGTTTGAAGTCTTTTGAGGACATTTCGCCTTCTGTCGCACCGAAGATAACAATACTTCTTTTCGACTGTTTCTGATTTTGAGAAAAGGTGATGGGGGTAGAGTGTCCTTTACAGGAACCCACTGAGCCGGCAATCATGTGATGACATAATCCAGCATTTGTTAAAAGCCTCCGTGAGGCCGTATTAGGTTCTCTGCGGTGAAAGGTATGACACCAAATCCCAACAAAGACAGACCTGACAGCAGCAACAGGGAGACACAGAGTTTTGGTACAGAGGTAGACGAGTTGGAATGAGACTTTCTTGACGGATGTGAGCAGGCTTTCCCTCGCTATCGCCCCCCCCCCCCACATGACAGTCCTTTATGATCAAAGGGGCATTTGCACGGAGGCAGATAAACTAGGGGGGAGTTGAAACCGGCTGGAAAATCCCCTCTTTTGCCACCTCAGGAGTCTTTTGTGGCGTTTGGGGAACAGTTTGCCAAGCTGGCACAGCAGCAGGCAGTCTGCAGTCAGAGCAAAGGCTGGAGTCCTTGCTGTGCAGGAGCGGCTTCATCGTTTTTTGTTTCTGGTGTAAAAATTCGCAACTCTGAATCCCTCCTATTACTTTTGGACGTTGAATAGTAGTTCATATGGAAGCACAGTGCTGGTGTGTGCATGTGTGTTGCCTGTGTGTGTGCATACAAGGATGTGTGCATTCTTCATAGAGTTGGTTGAAAAGTATGGTAGTGGATATTCTGTTTCAAACTGTTTAGAAATGAGGTTTCTGTGTGTTTTTCTCAGTATAACTCAAGTTAGAACGCTGCATTCTACCAACAGCCTTATTAACTCTGTAGCTGCAGGTGAGGCCATCTATTTTCTGCATTTATGCTTGCAGTATTTTTAGTTCCTTTTTATCATTGCGTCTGCAGGACTACGGCCAGCCTGCCTGGTGTCAGCACTGTGGCAAAGGAAGCACATCTGACTGTGGAGGCTTTGTCTCACTTGGAGGTGGGAGACCTGGTTTGTTCATATTGCGTGTGTGAAGAACAGTATGTTGATCATACATATGGCAGCTCACACTAATATCCTTACTTATGATAAACACATTGTACCAGTCATGGTGATTCATTAGACTACAGAAGTCCACTTTGTTTGTTCATTTAAATTCTATTTCATTTATAGAATCATGATATTAAGACTTAATTGAGTTATTTTCATGTATTAATTTAATTATATTTTTGTAGAATTAATTTAAACTTAATTTATTTTACCACTTCCTTTGTTAATATTTGGCAGTGTGGAGTGCCGCAGGGTCTATTTACAAAAGGACGGTACCCAAAGTTGACCACACACATAGCTCACACAAACATCAGCTTTCATAAACAAATACTACCAGCCATGATGTATTAATTAGCCCACAATACCCCCGCTAGACTCTATGTTTCCTCTAATAAAAGCATCCTAATTCACACCGCCTCACTTAATAAGAGCGTCTCATAGGCTACAGTATAGCAGCGTTCTCTACTGTATTGTATGACAGCGAGCTTCCCAAAGCCTCTCATGTTTCACACACGAGAAACCAACCGACAACCATCCCACTAAAGCAGAGGGAGGATGTCACATGTACATTAAAAAAAACACACACACAGCCTTACCTTAGCAGTGATGAAGTCTATTATCCGCAAAGGATTGGGATTCAGTCTTTAGTAAAACGCTGTTGCGGATGGATGTGCGGCTTGCAATGTTTATATCACCGCTTCTCCTGCTGCTGCTGCTGTTGCCATGGTTATTCATCCAGACCCTGTATGTTCTGCAGTCCCCTCTCTCCCTCTCTCTCCCTCTCTCTCTCTCTCTATCAATTCGCTCTCTATCTCTCTCCTTCCTGACAGGGATTTCAATTTGGGAAAGTGCAGCGGCGTCTGTCGCGGAATTCGGCTTTGCGTTTATCCGCCGCGCCCGCCCGTTTTAGACAGAATACATAATAGTATGGATAGTTTCACAGGGGGAATATTAATGGTCAGCAACCCCCCCCCCCCCCCAGTCAGTGTGTCCTGCCGCTGCTGCTGCACTATAGTGTGTGCGTCCAATGGGCGAGCTGACGTCAGAGCCTGCCTCCTAAAAGCCGAAGTGAACCGTGCAGCAGGAAATTACCATGCGAAGAAACAAAGGAGTATTATGCAAACAAGATATGAATGCAGTAATAATCATGTGGGTGCCACTTCATGTGGAGCGCGTCGCAGATTATAAGACCAATAGAAGCAGAGATCAACTTTTCTTACAATATGATCATCAGACAAACATCAGAAAATGACAGTAACACTTGACTACAAATGGCTTCATACAGTAAGGCAGCATAAGGGCATTACAGGTTGAGTGCGTGAATGTTATTGTGATCAGAGCAGGATTTACAGTACAAAACGCAATGTGCAAACCAACATTAATGACATGATATTAAATTGAATACAAGGTAACACTTTACTTGAAGTGCATGAGATGCATTGCAAGCGGATTACAAGCCCATTAGAAGCACAAATGAACTTTTTTTTTGCAATAAAATCATCAAACATCAGAGAGTTGCATACAATTTAACATCATGACATTAACCTCACAGTTGCCCCTTAAAGTATGCAACCTAAATTTGTGATCAACACTGATCCAAAAAACAACAACAAAAAAAACAGAATTAGGAGTATAAGTATGGGGTAAAATACCAGTAACCACTACCTGATTTTCTTTCCATCACATTTTCTTTGGTTGGTAATAGAACAGTAGCTGCTCTTTTCTTGTCCATTATTGAGGTATCGCCCTCAAGTTCAAAGGTATAGTTGATGGTTTTTGATGTCAAGGACCCAGAAATAGATTCCCCTATAACCACAGATCTGCATTTGATATGTTTTTGTCTAGGAACCCCATCCAAGAAGATATTTGTTGTAAGTTATGATTTAGTGTAGAACTGCATAATGGTCTATACCAGTGATTCTCAACCTTTTTTATATCAAGGACCCTAATTTAGTCCACATTAGAGCCATGAACCCCCATTTGATGAGATTTTGTCTCTCAGACCCAAATCTGAGAATATTTTTATTGTTTGATATGATTTCATCCAGAATTCCATGACGATCTGTACTGTAGGTTGAGAGATAACAGATAATAGAGAGATATCAAAATAGTCATTCTTCTACATTCGTTAATTGTGCACTTCTTGTAAATTAAATAATGGCGAGGTTTAACTTCATCATTTTGCTGGGGACCCCCTGGAACCCCCTCAAGGACCTCTGGTGGTCCCCGGACCCCACGTTGAGAACCTCTGGTCTATACCATAGCTTCCCAAAGGACATCCCACTGAACTTCAAAACCAAATTGCCTGCAAGCCCCATGATGCAGGGCGCAGTGGAATCTGGTGGCATGATTATCCCCTAAATGTTTATTTCTGCAACACTTGTATCATTCGCATTAAAGTTTAAACATGTGGTACTTTTTTTAATGATTGTGTCCTGACTACTTTTTCCACAGACACCAATAACCAAATTTGCCTGAAGGAACTCTTTGACAAGTGCATGATGTCTAACTTTAAGTTTATATTATACATGCATTCTGTGACTTACAATGAGCCAGCACTAACCAGCACTAACCAGCACTAATCAGCACTGTATCACTTGTTCCTGGCAGTCAGGTACTGCAATTAAATGCCATCTGTCCTGGTTAAACATCTCCTTACAGGCTAAACCACGTGTCAGATAAGGGGGGAGGAGGGGGAGGGGGTGGGGTTATGTAACTACAAATGCACTAAATGTCCCATAAGCTATTGGCGTCAGTATCTGTACATTCAACAGTTTTTATCAGACGGAAATTTGTTCTCTCTATCGGCGTCTTTCATTCTCGTATGTACATTCTGCATTCCAAGTGAGCCGAGCACGGCTGTTTTCATCCTCCGCTCCCACTTTCACCTTCCCCTTAAAAATCTCAAAGTCAATTGCTGCTTTTCTCTCGTGGCGCTCTGCCATAAGCTCACAGCGCTCTTGATTAAGAGAGGAGCACTATTGATTTTTTTTTTTTGCAGACGGTGGCTGCGGCCCAGATGACCATAGTCTTGAAAAAACTGGCCGAAATTTCAGAGAGGATGCACAGCAAACACACCAATTCTCACACGATCAACATCGTTAGGTAACCTGTTTTTTTTCAGACGTATAATGATTTCTAAAGTCTATGAAAGTAACGATACAGACAGGGACAGTGATGCATTCCTAGTCAAACCCTACTGACTGACTGCTCTTCATTTGATTTGGCACAAAATCCTTAAGATCAATGATTGAAAAAGTGGTCTTGTCCACCTGTGAGTCATAAGACATTTTATCCATCTAAAGTTTATAGAGGACTTCCCGGTGATGTAACACACCCTCTGTCTGCCATATTGGAGGTCGTCTGCTCTTGGACAACACTGGCTGAGAACCCTATGCTGAGAACAGCTTGTTGCATTTCTAAATGTACAGTTTGTCCGTCTCAACAGAATTCCAAATGGTTCATTTCTGTGTTGTGTTTGACTGGGGACTGATCATTTCTCCACTGATAAATCAGAACAATTTTGAGTTTAGATAATAGCTTGTTAGCCAGCAAGCACAGTATCTGGCAAGCTAACCATCACTGTCTTATTGGAAACACATTTGATTTGCACACTAGCTAATATCTAGTGAAAGCTAGTAGTAGTGGCTAGCATTGGTTCTTTTACTAAATTAGCCTGCTGGCTAGTTAGCTAGCTAATAAACTGAGTTGATTTTTCTCAAGCTACAACTCATGAGCCTGATGAAGCGAAACGCGTAGCTCATAACATTCTTCAATAAAGATTCGTTTTTGTATTGAATCCATAGTCCTGGGCCTTAAGTGTGCAGTTACAACGACATATGTGGAGTTTTTAGCTTTATCTTTGATGGCCTCCTTGCACCTCTTGACCCATATGTTGTGCACAAAGTATATTTTTCTTCTACAACTGTGAGTGTGATGGAGTAGAGACTAGAGCTAAAGACAAAACAGTTTCACAGTAGCCTACATTTGGAAACAAATCCACCTTATCAGACTGTTCAAATCCACCTAATCAGACATGGCTACTGTTGTGTCTACCTACTTGTTTAATATTTTTCAAACAGTTTTAAAACATGGTACGTATACATGTCTGTGTATATGGGTATGGGTATGTATATATGTGACAGAGTTGAATATTTTGTGTATGTACAGACTTTGTTATGCTTGAGTGGGATGATCGTGGTACACCGCCATGAACAAAATAAAATATCAATCAATCAATCAGTCAATCATGGGAATAACATTTTTATTGAAATTCACTTGCATTATCTGAGTTTTACATTTAAAATGGGTAACCAATGTACCTATCCCTAATTACCTCCGCCAAGGAGGCTATGTTTTCGGTGCCGTTTGTTTGTCTGTTTGTTTGTCTAACAGCAGGATTACGGAAAAACTACTGGCCCGATTTTCATGAAACTTCGTGGAAGAATGTAGCACGGGCCAAGGAAGAACCCATTAAATTTTGGAGCGGATCCAGATCCGACTCACGAACAAGCAATAATAGAACGAACCTTGGCGGAGGTCTGCGCTCTTCGATTGCCCTTCTAGTTTATATATTATTTGCGTACAGCCAATTCTCCAATGGACATCAATGATGGTGCCAGCTGTGTTTTCTTGGAGATTTGTGACACTGCCAAGCTTCTCTTACAACCAAAAACCTACCAGAATGCAATGGTGCCACTCAATCCAGGTGAACCACAGCTTCGTATTGTAACTTTTTAAGCATAATATTCCTATTTTGAGATTTCCCCACTCTCGTCATGCTGCACTTGAACTCGAGGGCCCTGGCTTGTGTGACTCTAGGTCACAAGTGTGCTAGTCATGGGGCCTGCCGTGTGGATGAGTAATCGCAAATAGTTTTCCCCGGCCTGTGCCTGCGCTCTCATCGAAAGCACGAGCTCTCAATTATCTCCGCTGGACACATGATCTCTCTCCCGGCTCTCCGAGGAGACCCAGTCACTGGATCATGTTTCCCATACAGCCAAAAACCCTCTCAGATTAGCATTGTGGTGTAGCTACAAAAGCGCGATCGATCCGCGCAATACAATACACACACAAATATCTTATCCTTGACCTTTATATTATTGCTTGTAGCGAATTGCAGAGTATCAGATGGCCGCGAGGTTACTGATCCTCTACAGCATGATGATCATCTCGTATTTGATTTCATGTAGTAGGGACAAGTAGACTTCTCAGCACCTGCCAGGATCAATAACAGCAGACCCACACACACACACAGGAATACAGTCTTGTGAATGAAGATATTGAACGACATAAAGGCCTATGCGGTATGCACGGTCATAAAAATATGTCCAAGTCAAAGCGGTCATTATGCTCCTGGATACCAGTGGTTATCACAGTTTTTTTTTTCGTTTTTTTTTTTAGATCAAAACTGCTTTTCCTTTAAAGCAGGTGTTGCAACGATTGTACAGCATTCATTCTGCTGCTCTTAAACGAGTGTAAGACATCAATGACATTTGCTTAGTGCGGATAGATCTGCACCCACGGGCGTAGTGGTTCTTGACACCTCAAAAATGGCAGCGTACAATAGAAGGTGTCAAATCTTTTTGGGGGGCAATGAGTAATTCAGTGTGCCTGCACAGTTTAGCGAATAAAGTCTGGGCGATGAAGAATGTCACAGCGTGTTTCGTGAATCGGGCTGCTTTTTCTCCAAGCAATCAGTGGATTCGAGACTGGAAGACTAGTTGATTCAACAGATCAAAAGTCATATCCCGTCATGCAATTGCATAACATGCAGGATGCGTAAAGCAGCATGCCCGCCTGAGGAGGTGCAGCTAATGACAAGGCTTCCTTCATGTCAACACTACAAGGCACGACGCGCATTCTTCACAGCGACGAACGCGCGCGATTATGAAATCCACATTTCATCACTCGCTGGCTCGTCCTCCCCTATCCTGACGATAATTATTAAGAGAATTACATACAGCCGACACATGTCATTAGGAGGCACCTTAAAGAAGGAGGAGGAGGAGGAGGAGGGGAGGTGGGGGGAACACATAGAAGGCCCAGAGGCCTCCACATCTTTTTTTTAAGTGTTGGTAATAAAAAAACGTAGCCACCACCTCCCGAGGAACTCCTGGCCAATGGGAACCCGGAGAGGCAACTTTTATGTGGGCCTCAGAAAAAGTTTGAGCATCCCCCTGCACCGGCTCTCTCAGTCAGTCAGTCCTCAACATGCGCAGGTAGGACTGACTTCAACAGGGGGGAATTTTCGTGTGTCGGTGGCTCCTCTTCTGCTCCTCCTGTCTCACCCACTGCTCCTCACTTGCCGAGCCCGTCTGTGTCCCGCCGCGGAGGGGAGTAAAACATGGCCTTCCACAGCTCCAGTTTGACAAGGTAAATCTCTCAGGCTGAATCATTTCCCCCCTGCTCATCATTAACAGTCTCTTCTCCTTTGTCTCCGAGACCCGTCTCACTTCAGGGTGTTCACTAATAACGCTCCGTCTTCTTTTGGCTCGCGCTGCCTATCTATTTTTATCTTCATTGAGGGGGGGAAAAAAAGGGAAACATCTCCTGTAGTTCTTTGCAGAGCGCAACCTTCTGATGATTCAGTGGCATTGCGGGTGTAATAAGATGTTTAGCTCAGCGTAGATTAAAGAAGCTGGGCGTTTTCCAGGGTCGAGATAAAAGTGCGTCCTAATCTGGCCCACACACACACACACACACACACACACGCACACACACATACCCTAACCCACAGCCTGTAAAGCTCTATTGGTGGGCATTTCAACAAGAGGAGGGGAAAAAAACGCTCTTAAGCCTTAAATTTCAGGCTTCCGTTCTTTAGCCCTTCAGTGCTTAATTGTGTTTCCGTTAAGTGTGTCTGGGCTGACCTCTGGAAATAGCCTGTGTGTGTGTGTGTGTGTGTGTGTAGGCCTGCAGCATCACCAATAACCCTTTGTAGTGTGATGAAAGGCAAAAAAAAAAACACACACATGTAGGCTATACACGCATTTATCGCTCAAAGCTTCGTCCTGGGACTTTTTTAAAACGATCAACTAACCGATTAAAGAGTTTCATTCATATGGCCGAGTGCTTTGTGTCGAGCAGCGATCCAGTTTGGGTAATTAAGACAAACGAGCGCACAGAAGTCAGGCCAGGAGTGCTGGCTCGCTCTCGGCATTCTGTGTGTGGGGGGGGGGGGCACCTAAGGGACGTCATCATACGGGTGCCGCTGGAGACGGAACCTGCTTTCGATACTTGATCTAGAATACTGTCTGTCACAGAGGCAAAACGCTGATGGATGACAGGGGCTGAAGTGGATGACATGCCATTACCTAATTCATTTGACTGATTGATTACATGGCTGGAAAATGAAGATGTCATATGTCATTTTTTTTTTTTTTGTCCTGCGGATGTTTCATCTGTCAGCTCAGCTCTCGACTTCTAATTTACTCGGGCTTTCAAAACCGTGATAACACCACATATGAGTCTATGAATATGTCAGGCGGTTTCATGTTCCATTGAGAATACATTGGCAACCACAGCTCCTCCGCTGCATTATGGTACCAGTGATCTCAACAGGACGTACAGTACAGACATTTAGATGTTACTTTTATGCATACTTTATGTGGCAGCAGCGCATGCCAATGTGGAGGACAGGAAAAAAAAAAATATAGAAAGCTGATGTCAAGTCAGCTGTCAGGCTCTCCGGATCAATCCGTCTTCAGATGGTTTTCATGCCAGTACTCACACTGACAACTGACCCTTGTGGATTTCTTTGTCTACTATGCAAAGCACTTGATGCAGCAGTTTTCCCCCCCCGGTCTGTAGCTGCATCAGCCTGAATCTGAGGACAAAATGCAAATTGAAAAAGCCCCATAATCATTTTGCGCCAAAGGAACCTACCTCAGGCCATTGTTGTTTTTTAATCCCTTCTTTTCCCCCTCCACTCCTCCCTATTCAAATATTATGCACGGTGGTTATATTATATACCGAGAAATGCAACATAAGGTTATTGTGCAATATGAGCAGGGGTGTAGTGGAGCGTAAAAACCCGCCCGATCTCAGTTTACTCACCTTTTTTTATTTGTGGGATAGAGTTTACCCAGGCCTTTTAACGCTGGCATATAAATCTTTATGAGGGAAATTCATAGTACAGATCATTGGTAGCGTCACACTGATGTAAGTTATATGAGGATAGGGTCTTTTTATTTACCACTACATTGCTCAATATGAGCACCTGGCTTAAATAACTGTGAGTCTGTAGTGGTTTGAGGGGTTTGGGGCTCAGCTTCACTCAGCATCCCATCGTCATTGATGTATTGTTGCATCAGGCTGGACTGTACATGGATTGGCATGGAAGACAGACAGCCAGCCTCGGGGGCTCTGGGGATGCTCCCTTAACGTGAAGGGCATAATGTTAGTGCCCAATGCCTCCTCTGAAGGGACCTTGCTGAGTAAGCCATTAGTCATTCCTCTGACAGCACCACGCACACACACACACACACACACACACACACACACACACCCACACCCAACCTTGCAAGCAACGCGAATATGAAATAGAAGCTCATGGCTACTCTAGGTTACACCCTCACTGCCACCACCCCACCTCGTTCTCCTCAACCAGAGAGCAGGCATAACACAACCAAGCCAAGGGAAGAGAGAGAGTCAGTGGTGACTGCTGTGTTGACACATGTACCAGTGTGTAAGATCACCTGGGGATAGCTGCATGGCTATTCATGTCGTTTATCATCCGCCGTCTCTCAGATGTAGCAGTGTTGTGCAGACATACAGACATGACCTGAGCAGAGCAGAAACCTACAGATACATACAGTAAGCTTACCACCATCTTTACTGGAGGAAATTATAAATTACTTCATCCCAGTTTGAAAGGCCTGTAGTGAATCCTGTCCTGAGCATAAAGAGCCACATGATGGCTGATTGGAGTTTTAGTTAAACATTTCTCTGAGGCAGAGCTGCTCTGGAGGCAGAAATAATCTGATTGGTTGAGTTAAAACGGAGTGGGCGGAGCCAAAGAACCACAGTTACTTTGGCTGAGTAACATCAGACTGACTGAAGCTCAGTGAAAAAGGCAAGAGGTAAGAGAGGAGGAAGGTAATATTATGAAGCCTAGCGCTCTGCTACTAACTGAAAAAAAAAATGCAGTCTAGCCATACTAAGTTAGCTAGGTTAGCTAGTTAGCCTAACTGACCTTCCAAATTCAAACTAGCCATACTAGCCTATAGCTATGTAGGTAAGCTAGTTAGCTAGCTGCTGACCTTCCAAGAACATGAAACCATGGTCACGAAGTAATGAAGAAAGTCATTGTCATTTATATTTTTTCATTTATATTTTGACCAGAGTTCCTTTGTCATTCAAATTTGCCAGTTAGCTAACTTGTACTCGTAAAAACTCGTACTCGTAACTTGTAAAAACTGTGTTCTTTGGCCCCGCCCACTGAGGTTTAACTCAACCAATGAGATTAATTCTGCCTGCAGAGCAGCTCTGCGTCTAGAAAACGTCTGTACAGCTAAAGTACAATCTGCTGCATGATGGACTATGTGGGATCTGCACTGATGTCTGAAACACTAAACAACAATATGCTCTTGTAGAGAGGCACAATGATTCCTTTCTCCGTCCTGAGAGATTGCTGGGTTTTCTTTTCCTTATCGCAGTAATAACTTGCGTGGGTTATCATCATCATTTTCATTTGTCAAACTGATCATTCCACCTCCATGTGATGCCATTGGCTGCGTCTACGCACTTGGCATTTAGCATGCCAGTGATTTGTAATCCTCTTCATCATTATTGGGGGCAGGGTGGGAATGCAGAGCCAATACATTTTTTGAAAGAGTGGCTTGTTGCGCTTGTTCTTTCTCTCTCCCCTTGTTCTCAGGATGACCGTAGAGATCAGTTGAAAAGTTGGTGTGATGTTCTATTGATTCAGACAGAAAGTGAAGAAACTGAAAGTGATGTAGATGAATGACTGAACGCTGACCTTCTCCACCTCTCCCGAACAGAAAGCAGCCATGGCGTCTGGCGATGTCGGCGTGCCCGTCTGTCTGTATGGCTCTGCTGTCTCTCCTGCTTGCTCCGGCACTTGGACGTAAGTTACCCACAGTTCAATGCTCAGTGCATTCAGTGTCACCATACCCGTATGAACGCCACCATTGCAGCAAATCTGTTTGCCATATAAACAGTGACAAACAGAACTGGTGTTAGTGTCAAAACCCAACCCCCTGCATGTTGACTGTTCCAGTGAGGTCATTCGCTTTATCAAAACTCACAAAGCAAAAGCCAAAAATAGCTGCGCTGGTCTGCTTTTGTGAGATTAAATCAGATTAAATCTCCCCCGTTCTGATAATCACGACGACAAGCCCGCATCTAGAGTATGAACATGCAGCGCAGTGCATGCACGCTAACTCAAGGAAAACATGTGCACACACAAGAGGAGGCAAACAGTGTTTTGGATAGGTGCACTGCTTTTTGAAATTCACCTCACAGCGCACGTGCATCTACATGTGATGCCCTTAATTGCGGTTCATCTCTCGCTCGTTGCACTAATGACTGGGTCTTTGCGCGCATTGCCACGGCAGGCAGTAACTTTAACAACTTGAAGGCCGCATGCACAGTCAGATAAGTGTTTACTGCGCAGTAAATCCGGGAGCGTAAATACCGTCTCACTACCGTATCTCATTTCTCAGCAGTTATGCGGGATCTGAGAAAGGCTTCCAGATGTGCGGCGTTCACACAGCTCGCTCCAAATGAGCTGACTCAGGTTATTGACTGGGGAGCCCCTCCGGCCGTCCTTTCATGACTTCCAGATCCCTGTTTCACGGGGGTTTGCTGTTCTCCTTCAGAGTGGGGAAAGAGGGACACAAGGAGAGCGCCCTCTAGTGGCCAACTCTGCCATCCTTTCCCAATGCCCCAAATACCTAAGTGACGGTGCAGCTTTATTTTTGAATTCCTTTGAAACTGCTACAGTACATGTATACTTAATATTGAGCAGTGTGTTCCATTGAAACATTGACTGATTACACATTCTATCAAAGATAAGCTTTTTTGAAGTCACATATAATTTATGTTAGCCGAGTTCTTCGATGGCACTGGAAAAACTAGGCCAGCCTTTTGTCTTATAAATTTACAAGACAGAAAAACACGCCAAAATAAAATTAGATTGTTCAATCAGCTGAGAAATATGGATGATGAAACGCCGAAAGAAAATGGCGATGTGATGTATTGCCGGTTGCGGTTTCCACCAAAGGAGACTTCCATCTTGATAAATCACTCACGTATAAATAAAAAGGAAAGCGGCTCACCTGCCAGATGCACCCTCTAACATCTTTCTGAAGACATTAGAAATATGGCCTTGACTTTCTGACTCGGCAGTCATGCGAGAGTAGCCGCCACATTTATCAACATTATATTTCCATCTCTTATGACATATTTGGATCACAGGGGGTGTCTGCGGGTTCTGCATCGTAAATCCTAAACACCGTGTTGATATTAGTCTGTGTTTGTGCTTTTGAAGTATGTGACATATTAGCGTAGTTGTAAGAGAAACCCGCGCTGTGATGCTAATCGGCTCTGGCATTGGAGACCTTGCTTTTTCCCTTGTATCTGTCCTCTGGAGGACTTCAGCTGAATGAAACTGAATGGTAATGTATTGCATTTGTCAAATTCCGCAACGAACATGCATAATAAGATTACTTTTTTTTTGCTTGTTTTGCTTTATCAGAGCTAGATCTCAACAGATTGGATGGCGATACTGTCTGCCCACCAATGAGAAATGGACAAGATGACCTTCCAGGTGAAATGTGCTTCATTGATACTCTTATCTTTGGGGAATAACGAGCTGAAGTGGGGGTGTATTCTAACGAAACTAAAAACAGCAGCTGAAGCAGTGGTAAAACCTACCAGCCCCGGTATTAAATCCCTAAAAAGAGAAAATAGACTATCCCAAAGAAGGTGGTGACTTTAATTAGTTGAACAGGGTGGGCTGCCTAATGCCTCAAGACACCTTTAGGTCTCAAATGAGGCAAATAAAATGTTCCGCTTGAGCCTGACAGAATTTTAGTTGGAACAATTCGAACTCAGCAAGATTGTAATTGCTCACCACTGCCGTCTTTGAAACCATTCGCTCCCTCAAAGCATCTGCACATGTTCGACTCTGTGGTTGTGGGATGGGAGGCGTGTTTCAGAAGAAAACTAATTCATTTCAGGTGGGATTCGTGATTATTTTGTGCCTGTGTTTTCTTTCATCATAATAGCTGCCAAGATGTCCACTGAACGGCCCACTGTACTTTTTTTTTTTTCTGCAGTCCAAAGATCCACTTTTGAGATAGTGTGACCATGAATAAGTCACATAGTCATGAATGTGATTCCAGCCAACAGCAACAACAGAAACATAATAATCCTTGTTATGTGTTATCATAAATAAAAATTACATTAACAATGCTAATAATAGTGCTAATGCTAATAATGGTAATAATAACGCTAAGAATGCTAATGCTACTACTTGCATCCACAGCACTGTATCAATATCTCAAAGTATTATACTTTATAATTATATTATTAGTAGTAGTAGTAGTTGTAGCAGTAGTAGTAGTAGTATCGGTACTGTTGTTGTTTTTGTAGATTTATTTAAGTAGAATCTTATTATTTTTGTTGTTATGATTATTTTATGACATAATATTAACCCTAATAATCATTATCACCATCATCATGTACATCATACATGTTCTCTCCCCCGTTTAGGTTTTGATCTGATCACCCAGTTCCAGCTGGATGTGATCCCTCTGAAAGGCGTGAGGAAGGTGGAGGGCTCCACTCCCCTCCAGGTGGCGTACCGGCTCGACAGGGAGGCCAACTTCCAAATTCCAACCAGGTAAGTACAGTAAGGACGGCAAAAAAAAACACAAACGTTGGAAAGGAATGGTCTCCGATGCAGGTGTTACATTATTACAGGTCCCGCACAGGTGTTATTGCACGGCCAGCAGCATATAATTGGGAGAGAGAAACATGCCTGAGCCTATGTGGCATCTCTCAGAGAGAAGGGCGAGGTAAAGGGATTGTGTGTGTGTGTGTGTGTGTGTGTGGGGTGGGGGGGTGGGAGGGGCACGTGCACGTAGACCCCACTTGAAGCCATTTTTATATATCTCCGGGAAATGCAAAAAGACATATGTCATCCTGCGCTCCCTCTTGATGATTTATCCTCTCTTGTATGGATTCATTAAAAGGTTTAGCATGGAAAAAAAGACTTCAATAGCTTCTTCCTGTGAGGCGTTTCCATACCTTCCCCCCCCCCCCCCCCCCACATGAATTGTGTGAGTGAGTGTGCGGGTTAACCGCATTAGCACTTTATATAACTGAAAGACATCTCGTGGTGTTTCCCAGTGGGCCTGGTCTGGTCTGTTGTGTCTAATCCCTTTTTTCCAGCAGGCCCGTTTTTCTCAGAAGCCGTTATGTAACTCGCTGCTGGCACCCTGCGCCGCGCCAATCAGGGGCCCTGTCACACCGAATGTAAATACATGTTTATTCCCCCCCCCGGGAGTCCGGTGGCGCAAACCGTGCTTTGAAGTCTCGTCGTCGCCAGAAGGCTTTAGCCACGGTCCGTCTTCTCTTTCTACTTAAAACCTAAAACGGGCAAAGACACCGAGTGGTCTTCATTTGTTTTATTGGGTTACAGGAAACTCCTTTTTTTTATTGCCGCACCTTGATGATTTACAAGATGGTAAAAAAAAAAAAAAAGGCCGGCTGCAGCGCCCATCTATGAACACGCCACCTATGGAGAATCTGGCTTGTTAAGAACACAGGGAGCACTAGACTGTGGACAGGCCTGTGTTAAGCAGGACTGGAAGCAGTAATTGAACCGTTGATTGGAGCGCCGGGGCAGCCTCTTTCACAGTGTCTGATCTGTAACATAATAGCGTGTTTTAAAAGCAGTCTTCGCTTCTTTGAAGTGTTTCACCCCGTTTTATTTGGATTTGAATCTAAAAGAGACTCACGGTGAGGCTTTGACCGTTAAAAGCGCTATTTTTTTTATTCATGTCTCATGCTCGGTTTGATCGTAGTTGTGGAGAGCCGTGTTCATGTTGTGATCATTGCATTCGCTTTGACATAAACCTTATTTTGAGAATATAACCAGGCTAGGAGCTGTGTTTGAGCTGTTCCTGTCAGTATCTTTAAAGTCACAATGAAACTTCCTTAATGTGATGCATTTCCTGTTAAAACAGGATGTTGGGGCGGGACATAACGTGGGGAGGGATCATTCAAAAGTGTAAACCAATGGGAGATCAGTTAGGGAGATAAATGCAGTCTTATTTGATGGGAGGGGCGGGATTGTTCAAAAATCTGTAATGGTTTTATTGGTTGGAATTTTTATGTAACTTCCTGGGACACGATGATGTCACTACTATTTTCTGTTTTCAAGGAAGATATAAAAATACAAGAAAACATGTTTTGTCTTCTTTTTTGGTATAAATTGTGAAATAGGCCTATGGTATGAAAGTTTAAATGAGCTAAAAAGGCAGAAACAAAATCGTTTCAGTGTGACTTTAAGTATCTAACAACATGACTGAGTTGGATGAACTTGAACACACTGCCAACAGTCACCTGTCTTAAATGCCCTTGGTTCCTCACCTGATTTTAACCCTTCCCAACCCTTTTCCCCCCTTCATGAATTCCCCCCTCTCAGGCTGAACTTTCCCCGTGGCTTCCCTGACGAGTACTCCTTCATGGTGACCTTCCGCATGATCAAGAACACGGTCAACAAGGTGTGGAACGTTTGGCAAATCGTGGACGAAGACGGCCGCAAACAGGCCGGCATGAGGCTGAACGGGGACCAGCAGGCCCTGGAGTACTTCCTGATGGGCGCCGACGGCAACCTGCAGACCGTCACCTTCCCCGGCCTGTCCGTGCTCTTCAACACCAAGTGGCACAAAGTGATGATCGGCGTGGAGCGCGACCAGGTCACCCTGTACGTGGACTGCCAGCCCGTGGACCAGAAGCCCATCAAGGGCAAAGGCCCCATCAACACGGAGGGAGACACTCTCATCGGCAGGCTGGACACGGACTCCGACGCCTCTGTAGTGGTGAGCGGGGACGCAGAGTGTCCCGTTGTATTTAATCACCGACTCTGCTTACAAGCCGTATCGGTGAAGTGGTGCTCTCTGCGAACAAACAGGGTTTCAGGTTTATATGTGTGCTGAGCTCTGCTATAATTCTCGAGTGCTGCTGCCACAGCAAAGCCGCTCAGTTGGGTTCCACCGGAATAAAAGAAAACCTTAATCCCTGCAGAAAATCGCAGTGGTGGAAAATCGAGCTTTTACTCACACAGCCCACAGAGGGCATTGATTTAAAACTACAAAAATGACTGCTGCCGTGACCAAGCATTCGCAGATTCTTGCTCAAATGTTACAAATCCTGAAATGCAAATGAATCCCATTGTGTTGCTGAATGCGCGATAACGCTGATGTCTCTTTTTAGTTTGAACTCCAGTGGATGCTGATTCACTGCGACCCGAAGAGAGCCCAGAGAGAGAGCTGCAACGAGCTGCCTGCCACTGAGGTACAGTAACAAGGACTCGGATCTGCTCGGCATCTGCTCCGGTCTGACAGTGTGGTTTATGTTCAGGTTGATAGGGCTTCCAGCAAGGTTTCCTCTGCATCTGCATCTGCTGAGAGGAAACAGTGCAGAAATGCTAAGATGGAGTGTAACAAATATTCTGCCAAGCACTTTCTTTTAGTACACACTTACAGTAGCACCCAGGGGCTGCAGTTCATCCAAAACAAATTTGGCAAGTTGGCCCATTCTAGAGACATTTATTGTCAGACAGCAGATTGGAGTTTTAGTTGTACAAACACTTTTGGGAGGTAGAGCTGCTCTGGAGGCAGAAATCTTCAATGGGCGGAGCCAAAGAACCACAGTTTTTTGGAGCACAAGTTAACTAAATGGCAAAGAAGGAAGTCTGGTCAAAATATAAATAAAAAATGTAAATGAAATAAAAATGTATTCATTCCATTTTCTCGGCAGGTCAGCAGCTAGTTAACTAGCTTACATAGATAGCTACAGGTGGGGTCATCCCTATGTTCCCTCAGCCCTATGTTCCCTCATGATTCCCCCCCCCCCCCCCCTCCAAATTAGGCCCCATGTTCCCTCAGCATCAGAGGGTTAGGGTTAGGGGGCGGGTTAGGTTTAGGGTTAAGGGTTAGGGTTAGGGTTAGGGGGCGAAAGGGGCGAAAACATCACCTTGGAGGTACTGAGGGAACATAGACATGCTCCCGCTACAGGCTAGTATGGCTAGTTTGAACTTGGAAGGTCAGCTAGCCTAACTAGCTAACCTGGATAACTTTTTATGGCTACTAGCAGAGCGCTAGGCTTCATAATATTAGCTTCCTCCTCTCTTACCTCTTGTCTTTTTCACTGGGCTTCAGGCCAACGTTACTTAGCAAGAAAAAACAGTGGTTCTTTGTTTCCACTCATTAGGGTTAACTCAACAAATGAGATTATTTCTGCCCCCAGAGCAGCTCTGCCTCCCAGAAATGTTTATAGAACTGAAACTCCAATCTGCTGACATCTCCATCTGTAAAGTCATCCATGCTGTGAATTCTAGAGATAGCTTTGTTTATCTAATCACTTCGGCCATGATGCAAATGTTCCTATCCACTTAAGAAAGGAGTATTTCCTGGCCTGGTGCGCTCTATTAGATTTAAGGCTAACATTTCTGCTTCAAGCTGTATCTTTTCAGGCCTAGCCGACACTGAGAGCGCACATGGGGTTTGTTGGTACTGTGGGCTCTGTATTGAAATGACAGCATGATATGCTCACTGCTATGATTTTGAACAGGTGCGCTTCTGCTGACACTTTGGGTGAGGGTGGTGACTATTTTCACTAACTCTACATTTATCTTATTTCTCTTGCTTCTTCAGATGTATGCCAATGCTGAGGTATTTATTTTTCTACTCCCTTCTTTTTTTTTCTTTGTGTTTTTGAGCCAATAATCTACTCCAATGCTTTGTTGCCTAATTATCTCATTGCTTTGTTCTGTATCTCATGTGTGGTGGTGTTTTAGTTTGTTTGTTTGTTTGTTTGCTGTTTCAGGGTTGTATGGGTAAATCATTCATATGTTCCTACACTAATTAACAGTGCAACCAGGGATAATTTCAGAACATAAAGCATGTAGAGAAATAGAGAATCGAAGTGAAATGGCCCAAATTAGAAGCAGACAAATGCCTCCAGGCTGTGAAAGCAGAGAAGTATCTCAAGGACTTACTACTTATTGCTGCCTACAGTTTCCAGTGCTGAAAATAGACTAAGTTCATGGGTATTTTTATATCACATACATATAAAGATAACATTAAAATTCAGCAATCGCCCAGTTTGGAGGCCATACCAGCCACAGTCTGTCCTTTTAGTCTGCTTTCAGAGCATAATCTTATTAATTACCAGACTGCTATTTTATTTGATATGAAATATCTCATGATTCCAGCTAAATGGTAGGATGAGGCAAAGCCTAAGTGATGCTTTGAGGTGTAAATGTGCCCGGCTTTCATGAATATAATGCTTAAGCTAGTAGAATCACTATCATCTTTTAAATTGCTTCTTAAAACTTAATTTTATAGACTTGCTTTTACTGTATGTGATGTTGTTTGTCCAATCATGTTTAATATTATATTGTTTTTACCCTCTGTTGTGATGCCTTCTTGTGTTTACATGTTTTAATTTATTTTATGAGGATGTTGTTTGCTTTTATTTGATTGTTAGTTTTGTCAGTTTTAAAAAAGTGTGATTGGAAAAAAATATTATTATCATTATACCACTAATATCAGAGTGGTCTTCTGTGGTACTCTGTGTCTCATGTGCTGACTGGTTGTCGCCTCTCTCAGCCGGAGAAACCAATCCAAGGCCCCCCAGGAGTCCCTGGCCCAGAGGGCCCCCGAGGGCCCCAGGGAGAGGACGGCAGAGATGGCAGAGATGTAAGTATTTCCCCCTCTATAATGGACACAGTAGTTACTGATTTCTACTCTACTTTGATTGTCTAAATCAAAGAATATGCTGTCTTCGTTTGTACTTTCTTTGACTTGGTTGCTTTATTCTTCCCTCCAGGGTCTTCCAGGTTCTCCTGGCAGTCCAGGCTCAGCCGTAAGTATTAAATGCTGAATGATGTAGCTGCAATACACTCACATAATTCAATTTCATCGTGGGGTGTCTGCATCATTCTCCATCTGTCCGCTCGTTCTTTTGTTTGTCCGTTTGTCACGCAATGTCTAGCAGAATTTTGATTAAATTTGGGGGTAATGACGCACATCAACACTGTGTTTGAGCATTGGCCGAAGGGGGATGCAGTCATCAGTGGTTAAAACTGAAAATTATAACATATCTCCCACTCCGCAGGTTTGAATGACATCAAATTTGGTGCACACATCCAGCTGTTCTTTTACAGCATATTGGATTTTCCACCACTTTGGGTTTCTTGAAAATCAGTTTTCTGATTTGAAATGTTTGTTACACATTTGAAACATAATTTTCACATTTGTATAACTTGATACTGATTGGCCCAGAGGGTGATTGCATCATTTGTAGGGGGTCGACATGTTTACTTCATTCACTGTCGCTGTAGCCTTTGTTATCTCCATAGCCGTACACGAGCTCGGGTTGTTGTTGATCTAAATATCTACAAGAACAGCCCACCTTTCATTGATTAAATGTTGACTGTCGCTGCCTCGGTGTATCTTAGCAACAGCGCGGGGCGATGCAGGAAGAAGATAAAGCTGTTTTTCTCTTGTTGTGTCTGTCTCCTAGGGCAGCAAAGGGGATCAGGGCGAGATCGGTCTTCCTGGACAGAGAGGCCTGCCTGGCCTTCCAGGAGCTGCTGTAGGGAACATCACCTCCTCCACTAGCTGACACACACTGTTTAGAATCTGTGCCCATAGTGTGTGCCTGTGTGTGTGCGTGCGTGTGTGTGTTCTTATGAGGTCCAAATGTCCTCACAAGGATAGAAACATGAGAAAAACCTCCAAAGTGGGGACATTTTGCCGGTCCTCACTTCTGCATGGAGCTAGATTAGGATTAGGATTTGGGTTAAGGGGTAAGATTAGAATTAGGATCAGGTTTAGGTTAGGGTAAGGGTTAAGGTTACTTTAAATGAGGTTACTATTTTGCACCATTAGGGGTTAATTTGGATTAGGTGAGGGTAAGGGGTGAGAGAATGAATTTAGTCAATGAAGCTTGTCATAAATATAGCAAGACAAATGTGTGTGTGTGTGCATGTAAGTGTGTGTGTTGAGTGTTGGGCAAACGGTTGCAACGTTTGTGTAATTTGCTGTCATTTTTCTATAGGGATCCTCCGGCCCAATGGGTCCCAGAGGGCCTGTAGGGGAGAGAGTGAGTAGCCATTTAGACCACTTCAAAGCCCTCCAGTTGCAACAACTGTCATATTTTCTGACCAGAGACCATCTTAACTGATTTTGATTACGTTTTCTTATCTGATCACAGGGACTTCCTGGCTTTCCTGGACCACCAGGTGCTCCCGTAAGTGCACAAATCTCTGTTATCATAGCTGCATGCATGGATACACAGCTAATTGTCCATGTCATAATAAGGACTAACCTGGCATGTGCTGATTTTTACACTCTCAGAGTCAAATTAACACTGACAATTTTGCTGTGTAAAAAGATTGAATCATGGCAAGCCAATGGTTATGCTTAGCTACACTGTTTGATACTATAGTCTGTATTCATTTTGGAAATATTACATTCTCAGTATTCATATCTTGATCTGTCTCACTCCACAGGGCCCAGCATCTGAAGGACCCGCTGTATGTGTTTGCTATAATTGTGGTTTTCTGCTCTACTCTGAAACCTGGTTCAAATGAGCTCATACATGGGTGTACAAGTGAATGTGCTGTGCCAACTGGTGTGTGTCTGTGTCTGACAGGGACCACCAGGGAAACCAGGAATCCCAGGAGACGAGGGAAACATCGGGCCTGAGGTCAGGGTTCAAATTTAAGATACAAGTTATAGAGGGAAAATATCATATTGTGAAAAGTTTGTGCACATGTGGACGTATAACTTGGACATTGTTGTCCATCAAATACTTTAAAGTTCATGTTTCATGTTTTTTGATAATGTTCCCTGTGATTCTGGCAGGGTCCTGCGGGTCCCAGTGGAGGACTCGGCGCCCCAGGGCTTCCTGGCCCTCCTGGACCACCAGGGCCTGCGGTAAGGAGAGGATCCAACCTTCTGTGTTGAAATGTAGCAATTTAGTGTTCATTTTCCATGTTGTTTGTACTAGGGTTTGACCAATATGGGTTTTTGAAGGCTGAGACCGATACCAATGTTTTTGGGATTGAAGCTGCTGATTGATGATATTTTGTGCTGATGTCCAATTTCTTTGAATTTGACCATTTACACCCAAAAATTCCAAGTATTAGTGTTGTTTTGATCAATTCTACAATAAATATGTAATCAAACAACACTGCATCATATCAGAGGTGGACGACACTGATTGGTCGATATTGGCTTTTACATAAAAGGTCAATCTTGACCCCTTATATTGGCACACCTGGACATCTTCTCCAGCTCAGATCTGTGTGTGAAATCCCGAGTGTGTGACTGTGTTGCATGCCGCAGTATGTTTTCACACTGCCTTGCCCTCCACACTGGGACTCGCTGCTCTAGTGGATTTATGCAGACATCTAAACCCCCGCGGCTGTTTTAGATGTCACTCTGCTGTGTTTTAGGGGCCGCCTGGTGCCAACACTGAGGGGAGTGGGGAAGCTGTGAGTGTGTTTTTACCGTCTTTCACAGTGCCAAATGTTTCCTGAATGCATGACAATTGGATTTGGCGGCAGCGATTCGCTCCGCAAAAATTGAGACACTGAAGTTTAGAAGCTGTGCAGTGGGCCATGCCTGTTGAGGATCTGACTGACTGGCTGTCTGTTTTCTCTATGCCTTCTATTATTTCTGTCCTGTCTGTATGTGTGTGTGTGTGCAGTGTCCTGCTGCCTGTCCTGCTGGACCACGGGGACACACTGGGCTGCAAGGGATGAAGGTGAGGAATTTAAATAAAGGACACTCTGAGATAGGATTTGACTTATATGGAAGGTCAATACCAATACCAATACTTTTAGACTGAAGTTGACCATAGCCGATTTGACCATTTTCATCCCCAAAAAATGAGTTTTCAGTGTTTCTCCCAGATTTAAAGCTTTAAATTTGATCATTTTCATGCCAAAAAAATAGAAGTATTCAGTGTTTCCTCCAGAATTATATTCTTGTCAGGGTGCCAGAGCCTCTGAAACAGCTTTTAGACCATCATGTGACACTAAAACTCTCCATTGAAACCCAGAATAATGAAGAGTTAGCCCCACCTATTCAATGGTAGAGGAAACTCTGGGATTCATTAGACCTTTCAAATGAAAAATTAGGCTACATAACCTTATTGAACAATTAAATGCATAAATAAAAGGGTCAAAGAAAATAAAATTTCAGTGCAGGTTTACAGACTTTTTATGAAGATATGGAAGAACCTCTATTGTATTCAAGGTGGACGACACTGACTGGCTGATATCTGATATTTAATAAAAGGCCAATATCAGCCCCATATATTATGTAAACCAATACATCTGTCTAATCCTACTCAGTGACTACCAGCATCAGGTTCTAGAGCATCTTTGTTCTCTGCTCCTCATGCCGTGACAATTAGTGCCTCCTACAACAGCATCAGTGCTGTAAAACAAATGTGTAAGTCGATCGCTTTGCTGCCCTCAGGGACACAAAGGCCTGGCTGGTGAGCCCGGCAAACCCGGAGACGACGGAGAGAAGGTAAGCGAGACGGTTAAAACAAAGGAAAAATATATCAGCTCATCCACAAAAGGAAGTATCATCTCATTTAACAGTTCCTTTCCATTGAGATTTGACTGTGTATTCACAATTGAATGCAAAACGGCTTCCAGCTGTGTGGAAAGCAATTGGCACCGGGAACAGCTTGTCTGCTGTTAAATTTTGTTGCAGCATATAAAGAGCGTAATGTGATTATTTCTGTGTTTGTTGCTTAATGAATGTGTTCCGGTTTGTTTATGTGCAGGGAGACGCCGGACCGCAAGGTGCGCAGGGTCCCCCGGGACGCATGGGAGATGATGTAAGCCATGCCTCTTTTTCCACATTCATAAATCACAGTATGGGCTTACAGTAGAAGACGAAGATATGATATATAATATATCATATATGTTTTGTTTTAGGGGCAAAGAGGGCCTATTGGATTCCCTGGATCCACAGGAGAGAAGGGAGACAGAGTAAGTTTAAACTGAAGCTCCTCCATATTGTAATTATTTTTGTATTTTTATTTTTTTTTATCATACCTGTATGCAGTGTCCGAAATTAACTTTTTCTCTCGACTTCCAAGGCCTGGTAAACAGAAAAACCTTCCAAGAATCATTTTTATTGGCCAACATAATTAATATTAGAGGTGTGACCAAGTCAACTCGATTCCCAAGTCAGTCTCAAGTCTTGAGGCACAAGTCTCAAGTCAAGTCCCAAGTCTAAATGTAGATTACCAAGTCAAGTCCATGTCATTAATGTCAAGTCTCAAGTCTAAATGTAGAACAGCAAGTCAAGTCAGAACAAATCAAGAGTCCAGTATCGATTTAATATCTTAAAGAAAACTAAATATCTATGACTTTTAAGTGCAATATGGTTTTAATAGGATATAAACTTGGTAAGAGCATCATGAGTTTGATTTCTATAATCAGTTTCAACTTCAATAAATTCAACCATTCCATACAAATTCAGAAAACAGAATTTAAATTCAGTCGTCTGCTGGAACAAATCTCATCACCTTCAATCCGAGTCATTTACACAAACACAAGATCTCAAGTCAAGACTTTAGAAACCTTTTCAAGTCATCAGAGTACAAGTCAGAGTCAAGTCCCAAGTCAGCAGGACCCAAGTCAAGTCGAGTCTCAAGTCTTTTCTTCATGCATCAAGTCAAGTCTCAAGCAATTCACATCACTGACACAATGCATCAAGTTTAGAATTCATCATGAAGCTGCAGCAGAACTCAATATAACCGAGGCATTCAAATGTTTTCATCCTTATTGATTTATCCACCCGAGACAAACTTTACTGGCATTTGGCTGCTGGTAATCTCAGCCTCTGCCTGTTAGCGCATAACAACACTTCTCCAGAACAATAATGATGATAAAGACAGACCGACAGTGAATGTAGCGTTGCGTTTGTGGCTAAATACCATCGGCTGTGTTCTCTTCCTAGGGTCCTCCCGGTTTCAACGGCATCCCCGGACCCACCGGCCCGCCCGGAGCTCCCGTAAGCAATCTTAATTTGATCGGCTCGATATCCTCTGCCCTTTGCAATTTACTGTACGAGGGGGGGAAAAAAAAGGGCAGGATAACGTTAGCGATAACGAACTCTCCCGGGGCCCGAGGATTGTTTTTCCACGACCGCCGGGGGGGCCCCCGATGATGTAATTTTGATTGCGCTGTGATTTCCTCCCGCCAGGGCGTGGAGGGCATCCGAGGACGCCAGGGACTGGAGGGGCCCAAGGGTGAAGAGGTGAGTTCCGCGCTTAATATTCCTACGCGATTTGACAGACCCTTTCCGTTCCGTTCCGAATCGATGGTTTGACGTTGTTTTTCCGTCAGGGAGCTGTGGGGCCGCAAGGAGAGCAGGGTCCTGCGGGAGAAAAAGGAGACACTGTAAGTAAACTGATAGGATTGATTAGACCGATTGATTCAGCGGCGTTCGATGTTCTTCTGCCACTTCTTCCATCCTTCAGCAGGCTTTGTAAACATGATTCTAACGCTGATTTACAGGGAAAATGTGTATAAAATGATGCACAAGACTCTAGGACCAATGGGACTCTAGATTTTTGCACTTTTCACTACTTAAGGGGGAATTTAAGGGGGAACTCGGGGTGCGAGGGGTTAATATCGAGTGTGATTGTGCGGTGTGACATTACAGGGAGAGGCTGGCAAAGACGGCCTGGATGGAGCTGCCGGGGCTGACGGTGCCAAGGTGAGTTCAGGCTCCACCTGACACCACACACACTCTGTCCTACAGCAGGTCAAGTGTCAACAAGCGTGTGTGTGTGTGTGTGTGTGTGTGTGTGTGTGTGTGTGTGTCCGCTGGTCACATCTTCTGATATGACATTTGACAGTAACAGCCTGTCGTCATTTGTCCCGCTGACATTTAGTATCTAACATAATGTATGCTATAGAACACTGTGACAATTATTATTAATTATTCATCATTAGGTTTCGACTGATATAGGCTTTCGAAGGCCAATATGATGTGATATTTTTGTATTGAAGCCGCCTAAATTTTGAACCAATATTCAATATCTTCACATTTTTCCAATTTCATGCCAAAGAATTACAAGTATTCAGAGTTTCCCCCCAGAGTTTTATTCTTGTCAGGGTGGAAAAGCCTCTGAAACAGCACCTTTAAATAAAAAAAATAAAAAAAATACTATATAACAATAAAATGAATAAATACAATAAGAAAAGAAATTCATATGTCATGTCAGGTTTTCCAGACTGTTTTTCTGGAGCTGTGGTTAGGGAGGAACCTCCATCATATCAGCAGTAAACGACATAATATAATATTATGGCCCGGTGTACATATAAATATATATATATGTCAGCAAAACCAGTATATCAGTCTAACCCATGATTTTATGCTGCATAAACTCTTCATCTCAACAGGGAGAGCCTGGTGTTCCTGGGACAGGCGGTGTCAGGGGGATCGTGGGTATTCCAGTGAGTCCAACTTTATTTTTCATTCACCTTTGTGCTTCTGACTTGAAGAATATAATAGACAGTTCACCATTGACCTGAATTCTACGCCACACTTTTACTGCAAAGCATGCAGAAGCGAGGGAAACCAACAGAGCAGAACCCGCTCTTTGAAGCCACACAGCAGTTAATAAAACATTTAGAGGCAAACAATCAACAGGCAGGAAAATCCAATACCAAAAACCTCAGCCAGCTTTGCCTGCAAGGTTATGCAGGTTAGAGGCTTGGAGTGTAGAGCTGACTGGAGAAACATTATCTCACAGTTTCCCTTTTCCTTTCATTTTTCCACAAATGAGAATTTCCAGGTGAAATATTGCAGACCCTCCTAAACCCGCCACTGCTGATAATAACCTGTATACATCAGGAAGCTTCTTTCATAGTAACTCCTTTCTATGTCACAGCAGAAAGATTAATTATCTCCACCAATGAAGTTGGAGGGAGGTTATGTTTTCACACACTTGTTTATTTGTTTGTTAGAAAGGTTTCTCAAAAAATAACACGTTTTTGGATGAAATTTGGTGGACAGATAGTCCTTGGCCCAAAGATCAGCTGATTCGATTTCGGTGAAGATCCAGATCTGGGATTTCCGTCATTAGACAATTATCGTTTTTTAACTATAACTATTATGTTGCGTTCATGTGCTGGTGGGAAAGTCCGACATTCAGAACACCGTTGCTTTAATGTGCTATTTTGTGGGGAAATCAAACCCGGAAGACAAGCGAAAAGTAAACATGAACAAGTGGAGAATAGTTGAGTGTTGGCAGAGATTTATGCTCTACCAAGTTCCTTGTACTTGTTCATGCAGCTGTTTTTTTTGTACAGATATTGGAAATGAACATACAGTACAGTAAGTCTGATGCTGCCTCATTGACCTGTTTGCCTTGTGAATTAAGAATCGCCCCACTCCGCACAAAAAATAAGCAATGCCATCCAAGAATGAGGCGTGTGTGTGTGTGCGGAGGAGTAATACATGAATTGATTTCCTGTTTTCTTTTTGCATGATGCATCGTGTTGTTGTTCTGTTCCCAGGGGCTGCCAGGGAAGCAGGGATTAGTTGGGCCTGCTGGTGCAAAGGTAATTGGAATTGTCCTCAGTTTAATGACGCATGTCCACATAGTAGAGCCGGGACTTTATTATTTGCCGCGCCGCTCGACTTCATTGGGTTTCATTTTTTGGCGAGCGGACTGTGTTTGAAATAAGCATACGTTTTGGAATGAGGAAAATGACTCATTGATCTTTCTGCTGGGGACTTTAGGGGGACGCTGGCGCCGAGGGAGCCATCGGGCCGGTCGGACTTCCCGGGAAAACTGTGAGAATCCTCCACCGTGCCATCTGTCCCGCTCTTCCTATATTCATCTGTTAGACTAGGATGGGTTTGTGATGAGTCGTCTCTTTTCCCTATAGGGTGAGACCGGACCAGCCGGGGAAGATGGGAAAACAGGAGCCAAGGGCGCCACCGTGAGTTTGTCTTTACTTTTTCAAGTTTCTGTGTATTCAATTAATTTGTAGTAACTAACGTATAAATGATTACCCTTTATTACAGAGGTTTAAGCTATATCTGTATGACTGATGTATGTATCTACCATACGTTTCCAGGGTGAAACAGGGAAGCAGGGGCCAGTGGGGCCTGCAGGTGCTCCGGGTATCGAGGTGAGAAACTGCTACTTCCATAAGGTCTCACATGCTGTGTATAGCAAGTGATAATGTAATAAATAAAATAAAATCATACACATAGAACATTTCACACAACAGTGTAACCCAAAGTTGTAAAGGGACACAGGAAAAGGAGAAGCATAAAAAGCATAAAAAGTATAAATATATGTTAAAAGTATATAAATGCTGGATAATGTAAAAACTTGTCAAAATACAAAAAATGTCAAAATAAAATAAAACTTGTTAATGTGATTACATATGACTTCATAAGGGCTGTAACATATTTTTGAGTTATGATGTAATAATAATATTGGCTTATAATACGATGAGGGTAGGAATAAAAGAATGTAATAACTTGATTTGTAACATTATGGTCAG